>NC_143073.1:28072500-28245000 GCF_052426305.1 Pelodiscus sinensis | reverse complement strand
CTAACCCTAACCCTAACCCTAACCCTAACCCTAACCCTAACCCTAACCCTAACCCTAACCCTAACCCTAACCCTAACCCTAACCCTAACCCTAACCCTAACCCTAACCCTAACCCTAACCCTAACCCTAACCCTAACCCTAACCCTAACCCTAACCCTAACCCTAACCCTAACCCTAACCCTAACCCTAACCCTAACCCTAACCCTAACCCTAACCCTAACCCTAACCCTAACCCTAACCCTAACCCTAACCCTAACCCTAACCCTAACCCTAACCCTAACCCTAACCCTAACCCTAACCCTAACCCTAACCCTAACCCTAACCCTAACCCTAACCCTAACCCTAACCCTAACCCTAACCCTAACCCTAACCCTAACCCTAACCCTAACCCTAACCCTAACCCTAACCCTAACCCTAACCCTAACCCTAACCCTAACCCTAACCCTAACCCTAACCCTAACCCTAACCCTAACCCTAACCCTAACCCTAACCCTAACCCTAACCCTAACCCTAACCCTAACCCTAACCCTAACCCTAACCCTAACCCTAACCCTAACCCTAACCCTAACCCTAACCCTAACCCTAACCCTAACCCTAACCCTAACCCTAACCCTAAACCCTAACCCTAACCCTAACCCTAACCCTAACCCTAACCCTAACCCTAACCCTAACCCTAACCCTAACCCTAACCCTAACCCTAACCCTAACCCTAACCCTAACCCTAACCCTAACCCTAACCCTAACCCTAACCTAACCCTAACCTAACCCTAACCCTAACCCTAACCCTAACCCTAACCCTAACCCTAACCCTAACCCTAACCCTAACCCTAACCCTAACCCTAACCCTAACCCTAACCCTAACCCTAACCCTAACCCTAACCCTAACCCTAACCCTAACCCTAACCCTAACCCTAACCCTAACCCTAACCCTAACCCTAACCCTAACCCTAACCCTAACCCTAACCCTAACCCTAACCCTAACCCTAACCCTAACCCTAACCCTAACCCTAACCCTAACCCTAACCCTAACCCTAACCCTAACCCTAACCCTAACCCTAACCCTAACCCTAACCCTAACCCTAACCCTAACCCTAACCCTAACCCTAACCCTAACCCTAACCCTAACCCTAACCCTAACCCTAACCCTAACCCTAACCCTAACCCTAACCCTAACCCTAACCCTAACCCTAACCCTAACCCTAACCCTAACCCTAACCCTAACCCTAACCCTAACCCTAACCCTAACCCTAACCCTAACCCTAACCCTAACCCAAACCCTAAAGCCCAAACCCTAAAGCCCAAACCCTAAAGCCCAAACCCTAAAGCCCAAACCCTAAAGCCCAAACCCTAAAGCCCAAACCCTAAAGCCCAAACCCTAAAGCCCAAACCCTAAAGCCCAAACCCTAAAGCCCAAACCCTAAAGCCCAAACCCTAAAGCCCAAACCCTAAAGCCCAAACCCTAAAGCCCAAACCCTAAAGCCCAAACCCTAAAGCCCAAACCCTAAAGCCCAAACCCTAAAGCCCAAACCCTAAAGCCCAAACCCTAAAGCCCAAACCCTAAAGCCCAAACCCTAAAGCCCAAACCCTAAAGCCCAAACCCTAAAGCCCAAACCCTAAAGCCCAAACCCTAAAGCCCAAACCCTAAAGCCCAAACCCTAAAGCCCAAACCCTAAAGCCCAAACCCTAAAGCCCAAACCCTAAAGCCCAAACCCTAAAGCCCAAACCCTAAAGCCCAAACCCTAAAGCCCAAACCCTAAAGCCCAAACCCTAAAGCCCAAACCCTAAAGCCCAAACCCTAAAGCCCAAACCCTAAAGCCCAAACCCTAAAGCCCAAACCCTAAAGCCCAAACCCTAAAGCCCAAACCCTAAAGCCCAAACCCTAAAGCCCAAACCCTAAAGCCCAAACCCTAAAGCCCAAACCCTAAAGCCCAAACCCTAAAGCCCAAACCCTAAAGCCCAAACCCTAAAGCCCAAACCCTAAAGCCCAAACCCTAAAGCCCAAACCCTAAAGCCCAAACCCTAAAGCCCAAACCCTAAAGCCCAAACCCTAAAGCCCAAACCCTAAAGCCCAAACCCTAAAGCCCAAACCCTAAAGCCCAAACCCTAAAGCCCAAACCCTAAAGCCCAAACCCTAAAGCCCAAACCCTAAAGCCCAAACCCTAAAGCCCAAACCCTAAAGCCCAAACCCTAAAGCCCAAACCCTAAAGCCCAAACCCTAAAGCCCAAACCCTAAAGCCCAAACCCTAAAGCCCAAACCCTAAAGCCCAAACCCTAAAGCCCAAACCCTAAAGCCCAAACCCTAAAGCCCAAACCCTAAAGCCCAAACCCTAAAGCCCAAACCCTAAAGCCCAAACCCTAAAGCCCAAACCCTAAAGCCCAAACCCTAAAGCCCAAACCCTAAAGCCCAAACCCTAAAGCCCAAACCCTAAAGCCCAAACCCTAAAGCCCAAACCCTAAAGCCCAAACCCTAAAGCCCAAACCCTAAAGCCCAAACCCTAAAGCCCAAACCCTAAAGCCCAAACCCTAAAGCCCAAACCCTAAAGCCCAAACCCTAAAGCCCAAACCCTAAAGCCCAAACCCTAAAGCCCAAACCCTAAAGCCCAAACCCTAAAGCCCAAACCCTAAAGCCCAAACCCTAAAGCCCAAACCCTAAAGCCCAAACCCTAAAGCCCAAACCCTAAAGCCCAAACCCTAAAGCCCAAACCCTAAAGCCCAAACCCTAAAGCCCAAACCCTAAAGCCCAAACCCTAAAGCCCAAACCCTAAAGCCCAAACCCTAAAGCCCAAACCCTAAAGCCCAAACCCTAAAGCCCAAACCCTAAAGCCCAAACCCTAAAGCCCAAACCCTAAAGCCCAAACCCTAAAGCCCAAACCCTAAAGCCCAAACCCTAAAGCCCAAACCCTAAAGCCCAAACCCTAAAGCCCAAACCCTAAAGCCCAAACCCTAAAGCCCAAACCCTAAAGCCCAAACCCTAAAGCCCAAACCCTAAAGCCCAAACCCTAAAGCCCAAACCCTAAAGCCCAAACCCTAAAGCCCAAACCCTAAAGCCCAAACCCTAAAGCCCAAACCCTAAAGCCCAAACCCTAAAGCCCAAACCCTAAAGCCCAAACCCTAAAGCCCAAACCCTAAAGCCCAAACCCTAAAGCCCAAACCCTAAAGCCCAAACCCTAAAGCCCAAACCCTAAAGCCCAAACCCTAAAGCCCAAACCCTAAAGCCCAAACCCTAAAGCCCAAACCCTAAAGCCCAAACCCTAAAGCCCAAACCCTAAAGCCCAAACCCTAAAGCCCAAACCCTAAAGCCCAAACCCTAAAGCCCAAACCCTAAAGCCCAAACCCTAAAGCCCAAACCCTAAAGCCCAAACCCTAAAGCCCAAACCCTAAAGCCCAAACCCTAAAGCCCAAACCCTAAAGCCCAAACCCTAAAGCCCAAACCCTAAAGCCCAAACCCTAAAGCCCAAACCCTAAAGCCCAAACCCTAAAGCCCAAACCCTAAGATAGGTTTTCCTGGGGCTACAAACCACCTTTTCTACAGACCCAGGCTCAGGTCTTTCCAGGCTACAGAGAATGACACCACAACAGGATTTCACATCAAGTGTATTTGGCAACAAAATTGCTTCCTTTTACAGCAACTGCTTACACATTTTGGACTGTGACCAATACTGGAGAAGTCCTAGGAACATTATTATTGTTCATGTCAATTTTCAGAGTCTTACATGACATGGTGAACATACACTTCAAGCAATACCTTCTCATATCAAAACCTCTCCTCTACAATATCTTGGTCCACATCTCTAGCCTTTGTGATCCAGAGTCGACCACGTGTCGCCTGGCAAATAGCCGGCATGGTTCCTCCTTAGCACTGTCTTGTCAAAAAAGTTAAGTCAAAGACTGTCCGGGACAGTCCCAACCCTGGTGCAGTGCAGCGAAACAGCCGAAAGGCTGACAGTTTGAAAAAAAGTCAGCCTTGCGGCTGTTTGACTGCACTGCATCAGGGTTTATCATCACTGCAGTGATGATATACTTTATGACTTGGATGACAAAATGAGTCATCTCACCAAGACTCAAACTACACCTTACACTCTTAGAAATACAGCACTTACAATACATCAAATGATACAGCACTCCAATACATCAAATGATATAGCATGACAATACATCAAATGCATGACAATACATCAATTGATATAACCGTAACCCTAACCCACTACAATACATCAAATGCATGACAATACATCAAATGATATAGCACTCCAAAACAAAAACACATACAGCGCATTACAGTGCCCTCTTGTTACTTTAATGAAATTTGTAGTAATTTTGTGCGTTCTAGCCATCAATTTTTACTTTTTGGTAAATGAACTTGACATATCTACCAATTGGGATTGTGAAAATATTAACAATGACAACTCAGAACTTTGGTACTAGCCATCAAGACAAGAGGACACTGCAAATCACAAAGCAAGAAATACACAAACTCTACATCTTCCAAACAAAGGCACGCCAAATTCTTCTCCGGACACGTAGAAATGTTCAGATCGCACCAAAGAGGAAGACTTCCTAGAGAAAGGCAAAACAATTCTCACAGTTAATGCCTGTACAACAAACTCGAGTCACTTCCACTTCCAAAAACACACATATACAGTGTAGTGCAAGTGAATTTCCCCAGTGACATGCACCCGGTGAAATACATTTCCCAAGCAAAATAAACAGCACGCACAACCCCTGATCGGAACCGTACTTAACTTGTAAATCTGAAAGCAAATCTTCCAAACCGGCAAAGACGCACCAAACTCTTCTTCGTTCGCAGAGAAATCTTCAGAGTGCACCGACACGGAACGCTTCCTATGGAAATGAAAAAATTCTCACGGTTAAGGCGCACACTACCTCAGCTTCCAAAGCGTGCATATACATTTCAACGTAGCACAGGTGAATTTCCCCAAGTGACATGCACCCGGTGAACCGCATTTCCCAAGCAAAATGCAGAGCACGCGCAACAAAATCCAACCCCTGATCGAGAACCGTACTTAACTTGAGAATCTGAAAGCAAATCTTCCAAACCGGCAAAGACGAGCCAAACTCGTCTTCGTTCGCAGAGAAATCTTCAGAGTGCACCGACACGGAACGCTTCCTATGGAAATGAAAAAATTCTCACGGTTAAGGCGCACACTACCTCAGCTTCCAAAGCGTGCATATACATTTCAACGTAGCACAGGTGAATTTCCCCAAGTGACATGCACCCGGTGAACCACATTGCTCAACTGAAACTCAGAGCATGCACGACAAAATCCAACCGCTGATCGAGAACCGTACTTAACTTGAGAATGTGAAATCGAATCCTATGTAAACTCTACATCTTCAAAAATGGCAAAATCACACGGAACTCTTCTCCACTCACAGACAAATCTTCAGATCGTGACGATGCAGAACGCTTCCTATGGAAATAAAAACAATTCTCAGGGTTAAGGCGCACACTAGCTCAGCTTCCAAAGTGTGCATATACATTTCAACGTAGCACAGGTGAATTTCCCCAAGTGACATGCACCCGGTGAACTGCATTGCTCAAGCAAAACACAGAGCACGCACAACAAAATCCAACCCCTGGTCGAGAACCGTACTTAACTTGAGAATCTGAAAGCAAATCTTCCAAACCGGCAAAGATGAGCCAAACTCTTCTTCGTTCGCAGAGAAATCTTCAGAGCGCACCGACACGGAACGCTTCCTATGGAAATGAAAAACAATTCTCACGGTTAAGGCGCACACTACCTCAGCTTCCAAAGCGTGCATATACATTTCAACGTAGCACAGGTGAATTTCCCCAAGTGACATGCACCCGGTGAACCACATTGCTCAACTGAAACTCAGAGCATGCACTACAAAATCCAACCGCTGATCGAGAACCGTACTTAACTTGAGAATGTGAAATCGAATCCTATGTAAACTCTACATCTTCAAAAATGGCAAAATCACACGGAACTCTTCTCCACTCACAGACAAATCTTCAGATCGTGACGATGCAGAACGCTTCCTATGGAAATGAAAACAATTCTCACGGTTAAGGCACACACAACAAACGCAAACTACCTCGGCTTCGAAAACGCACATATGTGCAACATACCACAGGTAAATTTTCCCAGTGACATGCACCTGGTGAACCACATTGCTCAACTGAAACTCAGAGCATGCACGACAAACAAAACCCCTGATCGGGACCATACTTAACTTGAGAATCTGAAACCAAATCTTCCAAACCAGCAAAGACGAGTCAAACTCTTCTTCGCTCACAGAGAAATCTTCAGAGGGCACCAACACGGAACACTTCCTATGGAAATTAAACACAATTCTCAGCGTTAAGGCGCACGCGCGAAACGCAAACTACCTCGGCTTCCAAAACACGCATATGTGCAACATATCACAGGTGAATTTCCCCAGTGACATGCACCCAGTGAACCACATTTCCCAAGCAAAACGCAGAGCACACACGAAAAACAAAAACCCTGATCGGGACCGTACTTAACTTGCAAATCTGAAAGCGAATCCTATGCAAACTCTTCATCTTCCAAACCGGCAAAGACACACCAAACTCTTCTCCGGTCATGGCGAAGTCTTCACATCGCACCGACGGGGAATGCTTCCTATGGAAATGGAAAACAATTCTCACGGTTAAGGCACGTACAACAAATGCAAACCTTCGCTTCCAAAAAACACATGTGAATTTTCCCAGTGACGTGCGCCCGGTGAACCATGTTTCCCCAAGTGAAACGCAGAGCGCGCGCAACAAACAAATAAACATCCCAATCGATGGCCGTACTTAACTTGCAAATGTGAAGTCAAATCCACTTCCGTGACGGAAAAAATTCCCCCGCTCACCAACTGCATCGCTGGTTTTCCAAATTAGATATCTTCTGGAGGCAGAACCTACAACGATGACAAAAATTGAACGTGACAAACGGCCTGTGCGCTAAAGACTATTGTAAGCCAGTTACATTTATGGAAATGGCATCTATTTCAACATGACTCTGTCCCATTCCCCCACAAACCCTTAAATAACTACATCGAGAATCGCATGTCACGAGACCCCCTCGCCACGCTAGTATCGCGATGATCCCCCCCCCCCACGCACGTTCCACACAGCCCTCCTCGCCGTTATTCCCATGCTTCCGATAATACCGACGAATCTCCACGCCTATATCGCACATCTGCAATCCATTCAAAGAAAGTGACAAAACTCGACACATTCAATCGTACGGGACGACGACCACACTGATGACCAGACGACGGCACGCCACCTTAGAAGCAACAACGGGTGTGGAAAAACAGCATCCGAGTTTAATTAGCCGAGGACCCTTTCGCAATTAGCCCGCCGCACCTAACGCAGCAAAGGCCACGTTCCCTTGGTCGAGGCTGCGCTCAAAGCTCTAACTTAACACTTACCTCACGGACGCCACCGGTTATGCCGCTTCCGCTTGCGTCTCCGTTGCGTCAAACCGCGAGGACTGAATGGGATGGACTTGCCGTGCCTCGCTCCCTCGGCTCTGTACTCGAATCCTCCTGTGGCACATCAACAACAAATTCCGCATTATCGCTAAAAGCGACGATGCTATGTTATCGCTCTCCATTTGCTAAAATAACCGAGAGCCCGAAAGACCCCTGACGCATTTGTATCTATGACAAAGATGCAACTCGCTTCCTGAACGTAGCCCTCCACATTTCCCACCCCGCTGGGGCCTCTCGCTAGCTAGGACGCTCGCATCTGCCTCAGAAAACCACAACTGCATATAGAACCAAAGACAGAGATAGTGGTGATCACTTGTGCAAACCCAGTGCATCTCTAGTGACATTCTTGCATAAATTGCTAGTTTCGTGCCCTGCAGGCTAGTTCAATTTGGCTCAAGAAGACAGTCACGCTTTCAGGCTGGGTCCAACTCTATTTTATTGTTTGCAAACAAGTTGGGCCGAGGAGCTCAGTGCTCAAAGCAAGGTCGACCTTGAGCATTGCCTGAGCTGAAACTTTTATATATTTCACATTCCTTCTGGTCAGCGTGTCGCAACGTGATTGGTCACTGCAAGTTTACTCAGTTCCCTGGCAGAAAGTTTAGCAGCTTCTACAACATACGCAATCGGCTAAACGATACCTGCTGTTTCGAGCTTAAGCAATGCAGGGGAAGAAGCACACTTAGTTTTTACTACAACATGCACATCGCTCTCTCGGGAGAAATACTCACTTCCTCCGTATAATGACCCCCCCCCCCCCGCTCCCATCCCTCTTCACAATAGCCATGTGTGACAGGACTTCCGTTCCTAAACAATGAACCTCAGCCTCACAAATCCTTCTGACCGTCCGACTCTCAGAAAGACGCTTAACTTTGATGTCCCCTCCTGCTCTCGAGGTCTTCTTTTCCTTTGTCTACAGGCCATCGCTCTCGTACGTCGTCATCCCTCGGTCGGTGACGTCTTCCCGGACGAATGGTCACAATCCTCCATGGAACATGACGACCGGCATCCGCATCCGGTACCGTTCTTGCCGATGAGCAAACTTCAACCGCCTACTGCTTCATTAACAAAAGACATTTCTTTTACAAAGTACACTCCCCGTGCCCCACTGCCGCACCCCCTCGATCGCTTTTCAGGACACGGAAAATGGCTACGCTTCTACATACTCCTGCTCATCCTCCCTCTCTCGCTGCCACAGTAGCCCATCGTTAACTAAGATGCTCTCGTGCTCTGCAGAAAACCGACACCCGGAAGAGGATGAAAGAAAAAAGTAGCAGTGACCGATTATGCAAGCCCGGTGCAGTGTAACAGACAGGAAACTGAGAGTGGAGCATCTCTAGCTACAGATGGGTCACTGGCCCAGAAATGCCCTTTCCTCCAGAGGAAATGCATGGTCCCTTCCTACAATGACCTTCCACCCGCATGCCTTTCCTACTCCCGTTAGTGACGGTCACCGTTTAGAGAGCTTCTATACAAAAACGAGAAGACGCAACCGCAGGAATGCTTCTCGTCATCAAACCCTTTGGCAGATACTTAACTAGGACGATTTGACGGGCGTTTCCCCTCTTGATGTCTCGTTCCCCTCGGTAGTCGAGGACTCACGGACCTACGAGAAAAATGCATAAAAATATTCACGCATCTTGAAAATGACAACACCGATCCGTACAAAATTGGATGATACTTGCAAATAAAACCCGACTGCAAACCTGATTGCTAACTTCAGCTATATTTTTTCCCCTTTTCTTTCACGTTCAGTCATCTAAAGCCCCACGAGTACAATGAATCAGAGAGAACTTGCATTACACATTACAGTAGTCTCAGAGCAGCCCCTGCCTAACCCAGCCAGAAAACTGCTATGCTTCTGCAGCAGACACTCTAGAAATCCTATCGATGCTAATGATGTGTGTTTTGCAGAATGGCTATCGGAAACAATTCCCTGTATCATCTTCCCGCATGCATTAAATACGCTACAAATAACATAAAATGCAATTAAATCACAAATCAAAAATGAGAACAGAAGAATGGTACTTTAACCAAAAATACAGCCCAGCATTACCCAATATCAACACTCACCATGATCGTAGGAGTACCTAGCTACACCTCCTCAAAGGAACCCAAAGCTGAATGACTCCCTAGGCCTAGATGCCCAGCTTAAATGCTACCATAAGCTCCGCCCCTCAATATCCCAGCATGCCTTGCAGGCCAAAGGAAGGTATAAATGCAGACTCATAGGCCACAAACTCCCTTTACTCCATTTCTACATTAGCAGCAGCACGAGCAGCTCATGCTGAAGGATTTATCATCTCTTCTCCTAACAAATACTAATCTCCACAGACTCAAACTCTGTGACCAGTCACCCCTCTTTCTGGGGGCAAGGTTTTCCATTTAGGAACCTGAAATAGGGTTTTGCAGGGCGTACATAGCTACTGGGTGCTGAAATAGCTACTTTAGATGTAGTGAAGAGGGTGTTTGAACTGGAGTATATGCAGAGTGTAGGAAACATTACTTGGCTGGTGCCAGAGAGGATACACGCTGCCTCATTCTCAAGATGAAGGGGGGTGGTCGTTCCCTGTTTGTATCAGGTGGCCTGGCACTATAACAAGAAACCCACCATGCCCCCCAGAGCCAATATGATAGGCAAATGGCAACCTGTGAGAACTTGTACTCTGATGATGTGAAGTTCAACACTGGCCAACGCTTCCTTTCAGGCTCCCTCCCCCCATCTCCTCTAGACCCCACTGCCTCCCCCAATACTTAATTTTCATACACAAAGGTCTCAGACCTCAATCCTGACACAAATTAGAACATGGGTGGCCAAGTATGGAGCAGCAGCTGCTAGGAGAGTGCTCAGTTCTAAAGGCAACCCAGCCCTACACACACACACACCCACCCACCCACCCCAGCACCACTGGTAAAGGACAAAGGTAGCAATTACCTAGGAGCCATTCCATTTCAAATGTCCCATGGGCCTGAGACAGTGGAGGTAAACACAAAACCCCTCACCCCTTCCCACCCCACAAAACCCTGCCCCAACCCACACACCTCAAAAATCTCACCCAGAGCCAGACCCCTTACTCTTGCCCAAACCCGAGGCCCAGTCTGAGGAAACTGAGTGTACGTGGAGGACAACTAGCAACAGACACAGGACAAATTGAGTGAGCGTGAATTGGCCTGTTATTTTGAAATAACTATTCCCCAGAGCTGTGTCTAGACTGGCCAGTTTTTCTGGAAAAATCAGCCACTTTTCCAGAAAAACTTGCCAGCTGGCTATACTGGCCGCTTGAATTTCCACAAAAGCACTGACTTCCTACTGTAAGAAATCAGTGCTTCTTGCAGAAATACTATTCTGCTCCCCTTTGAGCAAAAGGGCCAGTGAAGACAGCTCAGATTTGTTTTCCGCAAAAGAGCCCCAAACACGAAAATGGCGATTGGGGCTTTTTTGCAGAAAAGCGCATCTAGATTGGGACACATGCTTTTCCACAAAAGCACTTTTTGCGTAAAAGCATTCTTGCCAATCTAGATGTTCTGTTCTGAAAATGCCTTTAACGGAAAATTTTTCCATTAAAAGCATTTCCGGACAATCATGCCAGTCTAGACGTAGCCTAAAGGTGCATCTAGACTGGCAAGATTTTGCGCAAAAGTGGCTGATTTTGCACAAAATCTTGGCAGCTGTCTAAACTGGCTACGAGAATTTGCACAAGAACACTGACGATCTACTATAAGATTGTCCATGTTCTTGCACAAGAACAGTGATGCTCCCGCTTGGGAAAAAGCCCTCTTGTACCAATGTACACAGTCTAGACACAGCCTTAGAGAATTGTGCCCGCAATACTGCAAATGGCCACCAAGTGTCACTGTGGAGGCGCTGCAGATTTATACGTGCATTATCTGCAATGACCACCGAGTGTCTCTGTGGAGGCGCTACAGAATTATACGTGCATTACCTGCAATGACCACCGAGTGTCACTGTGGAGGCGCTGCAGAATTATACGTGCATTACCTGCAATGACCACCGAGTGTCACTGTGGAGGCGCTGCAGAATTATACATGCATTACCGGCAATGACCACCGAGTGTCACTGTGGAGATGCTACAGAATTATACGTGCATTACCGGCAATGACCACCGAGTGTCACTGTGGAGGCGCTACAGAATTACACGTGCATTACCGCCGGTGACCACCGAGTGTCACTGTTGCTCTGCTAAGGGCAGGTATTTCGAAATGGGGCATTTCTACCCTAATAATATTTCCTGTTTTAAATTGACATGGATTCAGTGTATATGCTCAGATGATCTTTCTTCCCACGTCAATTTAAATGTAAGGCTTGTGCTGTATAACAACGTAAGTACTCCCCACAGTCACTCAAAATGGAGTAACTAACAGCACGTCTATAAGACATCACTTTAGAAAAGTGGTAACGTGAGCATCCAGAGGGGAAGCCCGTTATTTTGAACGTATTTCAGAATAACAGGCTTCTTATTTTTTGTGACATGAGAGTTTATTGTTCCAGAATAATGCCATTGTTGAAATTGCTATTTCTAAATACCAATATTGTGTATGCTCCACTGTCGCTATTTACAAATAGCTCCTTCCTAGGGCCATTAAAGTAATTATGCTCTAGTGTTTCCTGGGGCTCTAAATCAAGGTAGCACATCCACTTTAGGGAAGCCTGCCTCAGATAGAGAAGACTTGTAATTACTCTATTTTGAAATAGCATTTCCCCATTACATTTTGGCAGGTTTTATTCTGAAATACTTGTTAAAGTATGTCTACACTACATTGACTCTTAGAATATGCTATGTAGCAGGTCCTTACTAAGGGAGCCTACCTCTCACAAATTTTGATGCTTCCCTGATGTGGGAACACACTATTTTGAAAAATATTTTCATATACTTTATTTGAAATAACCCCCAAAATACCTTAATTCCCCAGTGTGAACATAGCCAAACATTACAGCTACACTGCAATGCTATTTCCATATACCCAAGAATCCCAAAATATCAACCCCTCATCTTCACAGCAAATTTGGTTTTTTTGGATTCATTATTCCAAAGTCCCTGTAAATATCATTCTATGAGGTGAAAGGGACGTTTTCTTAGAGCACCTTATTTTGAAATTTGGCATCACGTAGACAGCGCCAAATGATGAAATATTTCATCTCAATGCTATTTCAAAATGGCTTAATTTGTATAGCTCAAATTGTGTATCTTGAGTATCTTAAGTACTCTGTAGAACTCTGACACTCTCTTTACCCCTCCTTCACCCTCAAAGGTTCTCCCTCCACCCACTTTCCTCTCCCAGATTCTTTCCCCAGCCCCTCTCCAGCTACTTTGACCCCAAATAAAAAACACACCCACTTTGTTTCCAAAAAACAATGTCAGTTTTATTGTCTCTGCAGGGGAGGAGGTGGAGGATTAAGAGAGGAAAGGCAAAGAGGGGCAAGGCACAGGCTCCTAGTGGGGAGATCCTGGGGAGCGTGTCACTGGGGTCCTTGTGAGAAACTTTCCCTCATGGGCTCCTGGATGTGCACCCCCACCTGATGAGCCTGCTGGATGGCAGCTGTGCACAGCTGTTCAAAGAGCCTGCTGACCTGGCCTGCCTTTGCTCCCCCACCCCCCGCCCAGGAGGAACACCTCCCCCTTCGGATCACAAATATTGTAGAGCACAGAACACTGGCCACTACTTGGGGGAATGTTTCATTCCCCAACATCCAGCCGGGTGACAAGACATTTCAACCTATGGGGGGAGGAATAGCTCAGTGGTTTGAGCATTGATCTGCTAAACCCAGGGTTGTGAATTCAATCCTTAAGGATGGGATTTGGGGCAAATCTGTCAGGGATGGTACTTGGTCCTGCCACGAGAACAGGGGAGTGGATTCAATGACCTATCAAGGTCCCTTCCAGGTCTATGAGATAGGTATAGCTCCATATATTTAGTTAATATAAATAAATATATGGAGTTAGACCTACCTCACCTTGAGACACCCAAAGGCACCCTCCACTACAGGGCGGGCCCAGCCAAGCCAGGAATTGAAGCATTCCTTGCTAGGGTCAAGGTGTCCAGTGTAAAGCTTCGTGAGCCAGGGCAACAGAATGTAGGTCACATCCCCCACAATGCACAGTTGCATGTACACATCCCCCCCCCCCCCCCCCCCCCCCGATGATGAGGTCAGGGAATAAACTGCCTGCCTCCAGCTTCTGGAAGACTCTGGAGTCGCAGAAGATGCAAGCGTCACGTGCCTTCCTCGACCAGCCTAAGAAAATGTCAATAAACTGCCCACGGTGGTTGAGAGGGCCTGTGGGACCATGGAGAAGTAACCTCGTGGTTTATATACAGAGATGCCTGGTAGTCGGCGTAGTCGGCGCTTGGGCAGGGATGTGGGTGCCGTCAATAATATCACTGCCACACGGTTCCGTGTTGCTGAGGTGGATGACCCTGAGCATCTGGCTGGTGTTGATGGCCCGCATGTGACATAGTGCGGGTGCTGTCTACTTTGTAACCCGGTGTTCCCTCCTGGCTGTGTCGCTATGTGTGATTCCCAATGAGTCACTCCTCATGTGTATTAGCCCCAGACACCTAAGTCTCAGCCTGAGCAGATAAGGCTGTTCCCAGAGGGTGAGACAAAAGAAGAGAGGCAGGGTCGGCCATCAGGCTGGAGGGTAGGGCCTGGGAGTTGAGTTGCTCTAAAACATCCTCACTCCACCTAGCCCAGCCGAGACTAAGAAAGGGGGTGAAGCCCCTTCCCCTCGAGAGGACTAAGGCTGTCTGCCCTCGCTCCTGTGTTAACATCTCTCCTATGCTATGCTGTGTCGCTGAGAAGAAATAAACCCTTTTACTCTACTGGCTGGCCGAGAGACACATCTGGCTGGGGATGGGGGCCCAGGGTCGGGGTCTCCCCGACACACCATCGCACCGCACCACCTGTAGCGGGAGACCAACAAACAGAGAATCACTGGGGTGCCTGAGCCCCGTGCAGGTCCCCCAGCCCACCCCTTCCCTGCCCACACATATCAGGAGCCACCCCCTACATAGCCTATCCCTGGTAGGGCTCTGTGAGGGTGGGACTGAAAAATTGCCTGGGAAAGGGGCTTCTCCACCACCCCCAACCACCCTTTCCCTAGGATTCCCCATTCCAGCACTTCACACCCCTCTTCCGGGACCTTAGCTGGAGAGCGCCACGTCTGCATGACGTGGGCCCTGACGGTCGACTTTTCCACACCAAACTGATTCCCGACACATCGGTAGCTGTCCGGCGTGGTGACCTTCCACACGGCAATGGTGACCCTCTTCTCCAGAGGGGAATGTGGGTCGCATGCGTGTGTCCCGTCGTGTGAGGGCAGGGGAGAGCCAGGAACACAGCTCCAGGAAGGTCTCCTTCCTCGTGCACAAATTCTGGAACAGCTAGCTGTTGGTCATCCCAGAGCTCCATGTCGAGCCGGTCCCACCAGTCAGATCTAGTCTCCAGCACAAGAAGCAGCGGTGCACAGCGTGGTGGTTGCGTTCCTGCATGGCCAGGAGGGCAGCCTGTAGAAACTGCAGCACGATAGCTAAGGGCCGTTGAGTGCCCAGAGGCAGCTCTAGCTCCACGACTGGCAAGCTGAGGTGTCCGCAAGGGCAACCGGAGCAGTCAGAGCAAAGGCTTTGCTGTCCCTCCAGGGAAAGGAGAAGCACCCGAGAAATGGCTGTACCAGGGGCGGGGTCACTTTGCTACCTTCAGAGGGTCCCTTATCCCCCTTCTCTAACACAGGACCTAGGCCCATCCCTGAGGCAGATGGTGTGGGCAGAGGGGGGTGGGATCAAGCCCACCATTCTGTGCTCCCCAGACAAATCCCTGCCCTATCCCTGAGTTCACTGGAGATCCCACTCTGTCTCCCTGCCTTCAGTGGGTACCTTCTCCTGCCTTCCTAATGTGGGAGCCAGCTCCATCCCTGGGGGGGGGGTCTATGTTGGCTGTTTGGCCGCTCCCAGGGTGGGTGGGATGGGCCCACAAGCCTGCCCTGCCAGGTGAAAGGGTCTCAGATAGCCTCAAGCAGCAGCTCCCAGAAGTAATTGCTGACCCGAAGTCCTGCCTGAAGTGGTTCTGAGTGGCCTTAAATGCAATTCTGCATCCAATCAGTGTGGAGCTTTAGTTTGAAATCGCTAAGTGCTTTTTGAAATAAGCCTGCAGTGTAAACATACCCTAAGGGTATGTCTTCACCGCAAGTTTCGTTCAGAGAAAGCTATTCTGGAAGATATCTTCTGGAAAAGCTGATTTTAGAAATAGCACATCTACATTAGGGGACCTTATCTCAGACTAATTTTGAGGCTTCCGGGGAGTGTGGACACTCTATCTCGATTTAGCGCCCCAGGATGCACTGGAAAGGACTAACTTTAGAATGAGGTGCTATTTTGACATAGCAGCAGTGGAGCATCCAGTCGCTCACCCGCTGCTGAAAAAGCTTTTTCAGAAGAGGCGTTTTTCCGACACTGGTACACCTCATTCCCTGAGGAATAAGCCCTCCGTTGTTTCAATTTTCTTTCGAAATAACGCAGTTGCTGTGTGGATGCTACTGTTGTTCTGCCAGAATAATGTCCCTTATTCCAGAAAAATGGTACAGTGTAGACACACCCTTAGGGTATGGCTACACTGCAGCACTAATTGGAACTAACTTAATTCAAATTAGTTAATTCGAACTAAGCTAATTCAAATTAGTGCATCTAGACCTAAAAACCAATTTGAATTAGCATTTTGCTAATTCGAAACAGCATATCCACATTGAGTGGACCCTGAACCAAAGTTAAGGCTGGCCAGAACCAGTGCCTGCACAGCATCAGGTTAGGACTTAGAGTGTGGAGCTGCTAGCCGAGGGTTGTGCTTAAAGGAACCCGACCCCCACCCCGGACAGACAGTTCTCAGGGTTCCCCACTTGCTTGTCTACCTCGATGAGGGACAGCAAAGCAGTTCTGTCTTGGAGGCACATCAAAGCACTTGGCCATCAGCCCGGCTGGACTTGCCCCAGGCTGCCATCCAAGGGGATCAATTGGGAGGCTGTCAGGATCCAGGAGGCCCTGCAGGAGAGCTTCCACCCCGAGGAGCCCGCAGAGCCACCCCAGTCCTCCCCATCGGGGGCTCATGCCCCATTCCTCCCTAACCTCCTTCCACTTACCCTTCCTGATGTAAAAAATAAATGACACGTGTGTTGTTAAATAAAGAGAGGTTCTATTTTTGAAAACTGAGGGGTGGGGATTAACCTCTGGGGAGACTGGGGAGAGAGGGTGGGAGAGGGGAGGTGGAAACCTGGGAGGAGGGAGCTGGAAGGGGGAAGCCAGGGGAAGGAGAAGGGGAAGTATAAAACTATGGTACACCATATCTTCAGTACTGTGTACAGATGTGGTCTCCTCACCTCAAAAAAGATATTTTGGCTTTGGAAAGGGTTCAGAAAAGGGCAACTACAATGATTAGGGGTTTGGAACGGGTCCCATATGAAGAGAGGCTAAAGAGACTGGGACTTTTCAGCTTAGAAAAGAGGAGACTGAGGGGGATATGATAGAAGTCTATAAAATCATGAGTGGTATGGAGAGGGTGAATAAAGAAAAGTTCTTCATTAGTTCTCATAATAGAAGGACTAGAGGACACCAAATGAAATGAATGCACAGCAGGCTTAAAACTAATAAGCGAAAGTAGTTCTTCTCACAGCACATAGTCAACCTGTGGAACTCCTTGCCGCAGGAGGCTGTGAAGGCTAGAACTATAACAGAGTTTAACGAGAAGTTAGATAAATTCAGGGAGGTTGGGTCCATGGAGTAGGAACGGTGTCCCTGGCCTCTGTTTGTGGAAGGCTGGAGATGGATGGCACGAGACAAATCGTTTGGTCATTGTCTTAGGTCCATCCCCTCCGGGTACCTGGTGCTGTCCCCTGTCGGCAGACAAGCTACTTGGCTAGATGGACCTTTGGTCTGACCCAGTATGGCCGTTCTTATGTTCTAAGCTCAGGGCCGGGAATCTCACTGGACCAACTTGATTTTCATGAAAACCTGCTCATGGGTTCACATGTGACCTTTGGTGGCCAGGCTGGCAGCTATCCTGCCCTAGATGGCCATATTCCTGTGCCTACTGTGGAGATCGTGGATGTTGGAGGCCTCCCCCCAAACCTTGATGAGATCCACGATCTCCGCACTAGATCAGGCGGGCGCCCACCTCTTGCAGCCCCGGGCAGGCTCCTGGGAGCCATCGGCCTGGTTCTGGGAAGAGGCAGAGGGCTGGGCAGCAGCCGGTGGCTGGCTCGTGCCGTGCCAGGTGCAGGGTCTGCTGGCTGGGCGCTGGCAGGCTTGCAACTGGCATGAGCACTGTAGCCAGACCATGCCCCTTTAAGGGCTCCGGGGCCGGGAGGAGGGCAGAAAAGTTTCCCTGGTTTGGCCCAGAGAGGCCACCAGGGCAACCTGGGAAGGGCTAGCCTCCAACTAGTTTGAATTAAGTGGCTACACAGCCCTTAATTCGAACTACTGAATTCGAACTAGGTAAACCTCACTCTACGAGGAGTAACGCCTAGTTCAAATTAAGCGGTTTGTATGTATAGCCGCTATTAAAGTTAATTTCAACTAATGGCTGTTTGTTCAAATTAACTTTGTAGTGGAGACACACCCTTAGAGATTTGTGCCTGTCTATCAGCAAATGGCCGCCAACGGTGCATCTAAACTACACGCCTTTTTCAACAGAGGCTTTTTCTAAAGTATTTTTCGAAAAAGCCTCTGTTGAAAAAGCTTCTAGATTGATTTTTTTGCTCTGCATCATGCTATCAGCTTTTTTGAAAAAGAGCATCCAGATTGCCGGATGCTCTTTCAAAAAAAAAAAAAAAGGCACCCAGAAGTGCTTCTGGCAGGGCATGGGGGCAGCCTTTATTTCCAAGTGTTGCTGCCTGCCCTTTGCAGAGACGCGTGCTTAAAGGGATCCCCTGGACAGCCGTTGTTCTGCTCCTGCTTCTGGCTTGCCTACCTCCTGGAGGGCAAGCAAAGCTGCTGCGGTGCTTGCTCTGGTTGCCCTGCTTCCTCGGACACCACAGCAGTTTATTTTCAGGTTCAGGGTTTTTTTCTGCTTTTCACTGTGTGGGGGAGAATTCACAGACATTTGCGTCGGGTGGTCAGGCCGGGCACGCGATGCCCGCATCTTCCGGAACTCATACCTGTACCGCAGCCTGCAGGCTGGGTCATTCTTTCTGGAGTGAAACTATGCAGTCGGGGATGTTCAGATACCTACGTGCATTGTGGCTGACACGGCGAACCCCCTTATGACCTGGCTCATGAAGCTATTCACTGGACACCTGGATGCGAGCAGGGACCTCTTTAACTCTCGCCTGAATCAGGCTTGCTTGGAGGTGGAGTGCGCCTTTGGCCATCTGAAGGGCAGGTTTATATGCCTTCTCGCTCGGCTGGACATGGGGGAACACAACATCCCCGATGTGGTTGCTGCATGCTGTGTTCTGCACAACCTAGTGGAGAGAAAAGAGGAGGCCTTCCTCCCAGCATGAGGCTGCTGTGGAGGGGAGGCACTTTGAGCAGCCCCGGACAGCTGCCATCCGGCAAGCCCTCCAGCTGGGATTGCGCATTCGGGAAGCCCTGAGGGAGCGATTCTCCCAAGGAGCCCAATGAGTTTCCCCAGGGCCTTCCAAATGTGGGATTGCCCCATGCCTCCAGTGCCTTTCCCCCGCCGTCCAAAGCCCCTCCCGGCCCCACATTCACACTGAGAACAGAGACAGGCTGTGACAGACCGGGCCGGGTCTGGGCACAGCTGACTTCATCTGCTCTGGGCAAATTGCTCAAACTAGGGGCTCCTTACAGTCCCCAGACTGGTGACCTTCCCAAACAGGCCACAAACCAGTCCCAAAAATAAATTGTTTGTTAACAAAGTAAAGTGCTTCCCTTACTGACTCTCACAGATGGGAAGGGGAATGTCGAGCTGCAAGGGAGGAGGGAGGCTCAGGGCTGAGGGTGCCACCTGGATGACGAACCCCTGCCACCTTGGCTGCGGAGGCCGGCTTGGAGATGGCTGCGTGTGCGGGCTGGGGCTGGGCAGGAGGTGCGGCTGTACCTGAGTCTGGGATGGCAGCGGGTGAAGGGGGGGGCAGGGGGGTGAGGGGAGGGGTGGGGGAGCTGGTGGGGGGGGAGGGCAGGCTGAGCAGGAGGAGCAGAAACAGACACAGGACCGGGGAAGGCCATGGCCTCCCAGATAGCAGTGCAAATAGCAGGGTGCTGTGTTGGGGAAATCTCGCTCCCCTGGGGTACAGAGTCCCCAGAAGGGTCCGAGGCTGGAGGTCAAAGCAGTGAGGCAGGAGAGAAATCCAAAAGGAAAATTTTATTATGCATGCAGGCTGACAGCTACCAGAGTGAGAGAGTTTCCGGGATCCTTTATACAGTATTTTCAGACAGTTTAGTTGTTGATTGTTTTCTTTAACATATTAAAGTCTCAGCAGAAGTACTCTGAGACGTTTCTGTTCACACCAGGTGTGCTAGAAGTAAGTTTTACAGAACAAAGGCGCATGAGAACCTGAGTGAGGAGTCTACAAGGCAAACTGTGATAAAGATAAGAGTTTACATGACAATTTGTGACAGACTAGGAGTCTCCGTGAAGTTGAGATAGGCATTGTAAGGGTCTTGATTAGAGTTAAGATGATTTCTCTCTGTTACAGGGAGAGAGGCCTGGAAAACTTTTAACCCTTACAGCAGTTTTCTGTTAGAGAGTTTTGATTTCCTGCACAGTCCCTCATTAGACACAATTGGAATTATTTGATTTTTTCCCACAGCTGCTGCACAAACTCGTCCAGCAAGCGACTGCGCCGCTCTGTCTCTGCCTGCATCCTCTGATTACATGTCTCCTGCATCCCTTGCAGGGCCGAGATGTGCTGCCGCACCAGGTCCAAATACTTGCACCAGTGCCGATGGGTTCCCTGCAGCCATCTGGGAGGTGGGAGAGGTGTGGCCCCCCCACCCTCCTGGACAGCTGGGCTGGATGTGGAGGACAAGAGGGAAAAGTCATCAGTCATGCATGCTCACACTTTTCCTGAGAGACAGCATGCCCTCCTCAGCAGTCAGTGCCTGTCCTCTAGGATCAGCGGATGCTCATGTGGTCTCAGCAAGGAGTGGTATGCCCTGAGCAGCAGCTACGGCCTCCCTGAAGCCCAGACAGTGTGCAGGCCACCATCCTGCCCCCCTCCCCCCACCCCATGGCCAAGCAGCACAGACAAGTGCCAGGCCACAGTTGGGGTTCCCGCAGGTTGCTAAGAAGCCTGAAGCTGTGTGGCAATTCCCAGGGTCCCAAACCCCTGCCTGTACCTGGCATCAGTGTCTGTAGGAGCAGGTGGTTCCTCGCAGCCATGCGGGTGCAGGGGTAGGACGGCCCTCCCCGAGGTCAGTCATGTGTGTGCCCCCTCCCCCCAGGATGTGATCAGCATGACATGTCACAGTACTGCACCATCCGCTTTGCTCCCGCCTCCCCTGCCCTGTGTGTGTTGGACCCTCACAGCACTCACCTGATGTTCCCTCCCCGGTGCCCAAAGTTGTCTGGGCAGCAACAATAGAGATGAAAGGTCTGGCAGGAGTGTCCACCAGGGCTTCTACCCCGAGGCCTTTATTTTCGACAAAAAATCTTCCCCGCGTTCACACTTCCCTTTTTTTGACAGATCTCTGTCAAAAATAGTGTTATTCCTCGTAAAACGTAAAATGAGATTTACCGCTGTCAACAAAACCGCCACATTCTGTTGATTTACTGTCGACAGAAGGCGGCGGCTGTCTAGACGCAGGTAAAGATTTTTTGAACAATCCCTGTAGTCTAGACACACCCCGAGTGTCACAGTTGCTGCATTACAGAATTGTGCATGCATTGCCAAAAGTGGCCATCGAGTGTCACTGTTGCTCTGTTGTGGCATTTTTACACTAGGCAGTTAGGAGTTATGAAATAACAGGCTAATGACTCCTGTTTGTGATGAGGAATAACCCTCATGTAGAAATTGTTATTTTGAAATGTCTTCAGTATATATGCTCAGCTGTTCTTATTTAGAAATAACTACTCCCCAGAGTCATTCAAAGTAATTACTCCCCAGTGCTTCCTCAGACTCTAAATCAATGTAGTACGTCAACATTAGGGGAGCCTGACTCAGACTAATTTCAAGGCTTCCCTGTAGTTTGGATGTTCTATTTCAAAGTAGTTAGCTTATTCTGACATAAGTGTGTAGCGTAGACATTATTCAAAATAACTTATACCTTGAATCTTTTAAACTGCCAAACTCATTGCACTAGCTAGCTTCCAGCCCTAGTGATGGGCTCAAGGCTTTAGTCTCTGCCACAAGTCAGCCATTCTTTCATGAATCCAATGCCACTGAGAACTGAAAAGAGAATGAGAGGAGACTTGTAAACTCAACCACCACTAGTGGTCAAAACACAGACATAAACATGTGCATCACCTAACTGCTGGTCACTGGAGACCCCTTCTTTATTCCTCTCTGGCCTATCCAGGTCCTAAAATGCTCATAATTTATAAGAAACTATGACCATCTCCACTTCACCACACCCTCAGTCCACTATACCCACACCCTGCCCAGAATACTCTGGTCCTCTAAGGGACGTGATGATTGAGCAAGCAACTGGAGAACAATGTGATCATGTCCAGTGATTACACGGACAGATGCTCTGTAGTTTGTCGTCCCTCCCTCCCTCCACATCGCTGTATTTGAAGGGCAGCCACCCACGTGCAGCTACTTACAGACAGGAAAGGACAATCCCAGACAATTACCAGCCACGGGCAGAGCTCTGCCTTCCCCAGGATCTGTCCCATGGAAATCACAAGCATCTCTCTGCTCACAAGGAGGCACCTCGCTTCACAGACACTGGCTGAAGATAATTTCACAAAACATACACCAGCTCCTACACTGTCACGAGAGACCTCCACAGCTCCACTGTCAATAGGAACAGCAGGTGACTCAGACTCACTTCAGGCAGATGCCCCTCATCTAGCTGGATCTCCAGAGTGGCTCCGATTGCCTACAGCAGGCCTCTGCAAGAACAGCAAATAACCCATGGAAGAAGTATCACTGCCAAAAATGCTACAGCTGCATGAGACCGTCCAGTACCTGCCTCCCTCTCCAACCCTTTCTACAACATGGCTGTTCTGCTACAAGACACGGACTGAACGCTGACGGGTCAGTTGGCTGTAGCTCCCCGCTGACATCAGGATTATGCCAAGACACCCGCTCATCTTCCATGTGCTCGAGTCCAAGCCAGTAAAAATGGAAACACACCTCACATGCCACTTCCTCTCTTTTTTCTGTTGTGTTGGCTAACACGGATTCATATGCCCTTGTGTTGCCCAAACGTCCAGTTTTGTGAGACCTCTTTTTAACTCATTCCTACCAGCTTTGGATTAGGGATGTTAAAGAGGAGTCTATCCCCATAAGCAAATGCTTATGGGATAGTTGTCTGTTGACTAGTCAGCTAGTCGATTCCCCACACCTTGCTGCCTCTCTGAGATTGAAGTACTCCTTCCCCCCCGCCCCAGCTTTCTAAGTGGCAGCACTGCATGGCTGAGCTAGGGATCAGCTGTGCAGCAGCTGCCCCTTTGAAAAGCCACCTCCATGCGTTTAAAGGGGCAGCCATGGAACCCGGGGTCAGCTGAGAACTCCCCAGCTGATCCCCAGCTCTGCGTGGCATTTCCGCAGCTGTCCCCAGGTTCCACACAGCATGACCTGGGGCTCCTCATGGCATGCAGCACGGCATGGAGCCTGGGGTCAGTGGGGGACTCAGAGTCCCCAGCTGAACCCAAGCTCCATTACTTTGAAATGCACAAGAGTCCCTGCTGGGCTCTTGTACTTTTCAAAGGAGGAATGGGGAAGTGCCTATCGACTTTGATTTAGTCACTATTTATCCCTTTAGTCTCTCCTTTTTCAAGAACATTTGTGAGACGTTTAATAGCAGTGGTCCAAATGCACATCCCAAAAGCATAACGCTCATTCCTACTCTCCCCGTCATGGGCACCAGGCTGCTGGTCAGTCCTCGTGGTTAACAGGTTATCCTAGCCAGATATTTGGTCAGCCAATAACAATGCAGGTAGGGATTTCAAACTGGGAACAAAGGAATTTTTAACTTTTTCCTCCTCTGTCTGAGGTAGAGTGGGTTCTTCCAGGTAACAGGGAGCTGCGAGGCTGTCTCGCTCTCTCTAAGAAAAGTCTTTTCACAATATGTAAGTAGGGCAAAGTTTAATTAATCTATCAGGTTTTTAATTGTTTTATGGTTTGGGAATTTCAAATTGATGTTAAAAGTGTTTTTTTTTTCTCTTTTGTAATGAAGCTTTCTAACCCACAGAATTGTCTCTGGCTACATCTAGACTGGCATGATTTTCCGGAAATGGTTTTAACGGAAAAGTTTTCCGTTAAAAGCATTTTCGGAAAAGAGCATCTAGATTGGCACGGACGCTTTTCCGCAAAAAAGCCCTGATCGCCATTTTCGCAATCGGGGCTTTTTTGCGGAAAACAAAGCTGAGCTGTCTATACTGGCCCTTTTGCGCAAAAGTTTTGCGCAAAAGGACTTTTGCCCGAATGGGAGCAGCATAGTTTTCCGCAAGAACACTGACAATCTTACATGAGATCGTCAGTGCTTTTCCGGAAAAGCAAGCGGCCAGTGTAGACAGCTGGCAAGTTATTCCGGAAAAGCGGCTAATTTTCCAGAATAAGTGGCCAGTATAGACACAGCCTCTGAGTATACAAATTGGTGGCCCTTACCATCTAGCTACCTTAACTATGTAGCCCTTCTGCCGGATAGGCCTGGCAGGAACCAGGGCTGGGTTCAATATCTTGGGGTCAATCTCACAAAGAACCGGCTCGAGCCCCCACCCAGTGATCTGGGAAATTCACGCACCCCTGGGCGCCTCTGAGAGGCAATGCTTCCCCACTCGCAAGCACTGAGTCTGAGTGTAGGAAAAGAACATTTAATGAAACAGAGGAAGAATTGATACGGCATTAGCTTGGGGGAAAACACCACAAACAGAGTTCATAACCCAAACATGAGCCCCCACCCCGGCCAAGATTCGCTCGAAGTCCACCGACTCCCCAAAAGTCTCTGTCCCCACAAGTCTCTGTGCCACCCAGAGTCCCAAAGTTCACCCACAGGGTTTCACCTCCCAACCTGGGTAGAAATGGGGGTGGGGAGATAGGTAGGGGGCACCCTATACGAAACTCCGCTACGCTTCACCAGCTGTCTCGTCCCACACCTCTGGACGCTCCGCTGGGCACCTGTCGCCGCTTCTCGCCTGCTGCCGCTCCACGCCACGCCACTGGTCGCCGCTCCTCACCTGCCACCGCTCCATGCCACGCCGCTAATGGCCGCTCCTCGCCTGCCGCCGCTCCACGCCACGCTGCTAATGGCCGCTCCTCGCCTGCCGCCGCTCCACGCCACGCCGCTGATGGCCGCTCCTCACCTGCCGCCGCTCCACGCCATGCCGCTAGTCGCCGCTCCTTGCCTGCTGCCACTCTACTGGCTGCAGTAGGTCTGGCTGTCAGCCAAACCAGTGATTTCAGCTTAGTGATTTCAACTCTCAGCCAAACCAGTGATTTCAGCTCTCAAATGAATCCAGCTTTCACTGGACTAGCAAACAAAAAGACTCCTCAGGGAGTCTGCTTTAGGTCTGTCCTTAAAACAAAGGGGGAAAGGTGCAGGCTGGGCCAGTCTTATAGCTCACACCTGGTAGGTGTGAAGCAGGCTGACTCAAGTCCTTTAACCCTTTCCCCCAGCTCTGTTCACTCAACTCTGGAAGGGGGGAGGCTTGTTCTTCCGAGACCTCTTACCATGATGGTGGTGTCTCTCCTGCAAGCACTGGTGGCATGTTTGACAGTTCCCACATTTAGGGGTAGCATGATTAGTGACCCCCACAACAGTCCCAAATTATATACAATTCTCCACATTCCATTCCAACACTGACCCTCCATCAGCCCTGGCTGAATGGGATTTACATAGCCACACCTTGGATTCTCTCCTGAGCAGTATTTACATGTCAACAGTTAACAGTTAACAACCTTGTAGAGCTAAACAACTGTAGTGGGCACACCCACCCCTCCTTTCAGCTGGCTGACAGCAAGCAGCAGTTCAGCCCCTGCTTACAACTATACTTGCAATGATAGTATTGTTTTGATAATAAAAAGTTTGTTTTCTTTTCTAATTAACCTGCTATGGGTTTATTTTGGTGTCCTAGTTTTATCTGTAAGCTCGCTGTCTGACTGGCTGGGAGTCAGCTAGCACAGACTGCAGCTTGTTTTTCTCTTTTCTTTTTCAAGCTCTGAGGGGAAAAAGAGCTTGAGGTACCCCTGATGTTTTAGGGAGGAGGTTTCCCAAGTGATCTCATCCCTAGTTTTCTTGGACTACTTGGGTGATGGCAGTGGATATTCCCTAAAATTTGGGTTTTAGGATTTTGGGGGGAAGTTTTTGTACCAAAGCCTGGAGAGATCAGGTTTTGGGGTACTTTTGCGGGCCCCTGCTCCTGCATTTGTTGTGCCAGAGTGGGTTCCCCCCCCCATCTTTTAAGGGGAGTACCCAGCAATGTTTTTATGAGGATCTAACAATACTTCAACTGCTTGAATGTCCGTCCATTTGTTATAAAGAATGAGAGGGGCGCGGTGATTTAAGCATAATAAAGTCCATGCCCCAAAGGCAAAGCCGCATCAGCTCAAACTCTGTTGCATTTAAGAACTGCCTCTGGAGTTAGGACATGGGCTTTAAGCACACCTCATGTATGAAATCCAGGGTTTCAAACTCAGGAGGGGGGCTACTGCCCTCCTACCCCATTTCTCTACCCAATTCTACACCCATAGGACCAAGGGCACCTACCCCCCTCAAACAATGGTGCCCTTGGCCTTATGGGTGGAGAAAGGGCAGGGTTAGGAGTGCACATTGCCATGGGCTGGGGGTGTTAAAAGGAAGAGAAAGGAGGGGTTGAGGGATCCACTGGATGGACGGGTGGACTGGAAGGATCAAGAGCGTGTTGGGCTGGGGGCCGTTAGGGAGGAAGAGGAGGGTGGGTGAGGGGGTCCTTATGTGTTGAAAGATGAATGGGGAGAAGGTACGGTGAAGGTAGAGGTGAGCTGGGAAGGTGGCTGTGACGGACCGGGCCAGGTCTTGGCACAGCTGAGGGCGTCCGCTCATGGCGAATTGCTCAAAACTCGGGGCTCCTTACAGCCCCAGACTGGAATCCTTTCCCAAATAGGCCATAAACCAGTCACACTGAGTGCTTTAGCTGCCAATCTGGCAAGCCAGAAGCCTCACGAGCAAAACCCCTCAGACACCCCAGCTCTCCCTGTGCCACAATTAGCCCCGAGCCTGCACACAGGTGAGCGGGTTGCAGAACCCAATCTCACCTTCCCCGAACGGGTCTTTCCGGTCCCAAAGAACCAGCCACAAATCCCCGGTCAGTTTACACTCTGGATCTTACCCACAAGATCACGCTGGGCCAATCCTTTAGAATCTGAAATCTAAAGGTTTCTTAATAGAAGAAAGAAAAGCATGAGAGTAAGGTTGTTAAGGAGAATACATTACATGCACCAGTCACCGAGTTCTCGATGCAGGCTCTCAGCAAAGATGTTATAACTGCTATCTTGAAGGTCTCTGGTGTTCATCCTATGTCAGAATGGGTCAGCAATCCTCCTCGGCTCTCTGTTCCTTGCAAGGCTGTATCTAGGATCAGTAGCAGAATTGAAGACAAGATGGAGTCCGCCTCATAGCACTTGTATATCTCCCTGGTACCTTCCAAGTGGAGCAGGTCACATGGTCAAATGACTTAGCTCTGTTTCATATGTCAGCAGCCATTTTGCCCTGGCTGGGTTGCATGTTCCCAGACACAGTCCTCAGGTGTGTATTGGGCACCTTGAGAGCCATTATCCCTGGACCAGTGCTAATTAGCATACTCTTTCAATGGACAATCCTCCTTTACAACAGGCAGTGCAGGCCAATATCAGCACAGACTCCATATTCATAACTCCACACACAGATATCATACAAGTACATGAGTAGCATATACAGAATCAGTAGAACGTGACTTTCATTTGACATCTCGCATGGCCCCCTTTGTATAGACTTTGGGGCAAACACCTCCCCCCAATTGGTGCAGCAGTGATCTGGCTGCTCCCCTTAAAATCCAGTAACATGACACCCAGACAAAAGACCAGAGCCTCTGCTTTCCTCTTCCTTTGAGCCCACTCCCTAGCACCCACTGCTCGGACTTAAGGACAAAAGCAATTGTGTAACTGTTTAACTTCAAAAAGATCTCACCAAATGTAGTGATTGGGCAACAAAATAGCAAATGAAATTTGATGTGGATAAGTATAAAGTAACGCACATTGGAAAAAATAACCCCAACTATACATACCGTATGATGAGGGCTAATTTAGCTACAACTAATCAGGAAAGATATCTTGGAGTTATCGTGGATAGTTCTCTGAAAATGCAGTATGCGGTCAAAAAAGCAAATAGGATGCTAGTAATTATTAAAAAAGGGATAGAAAATAAGATGAAGAATATCTTAATGCCCCTATATAAAACTTCTGTACACAGTGTTCAAGATGTGGACGTACTATATGTGGTCTCCTCACCTCAAAAAAGATACTGTACTTTGGCATTAGAAAAGGTTCAGAAAAGGGCAACTAAAATGAAGTATAAAACTATGGTACGCCATATCTTCAGTACTGTGCACAGATGTGGTCTCCTCACCTCAAAAAAGATATTTTGGCCTTGGAAACGGTTCAGAAAAGGGCTACTACAATGATTAGCCTATCTTCATATGGGACCTGTTCCAAACCCCTAAAGAGACTTGGACTTTTCAGCTTAGAAAAGAGGAGACTGAGGGGGATATGACAGAGGTCTATAAAATCATGAGTGGTGTGGAGAAGGTGAATATAGAAAAGTTCTTTACTTGTTCCCATAATATAAGAACTAGAGGACACCAAATGAAATTAATGGGTAGCAGGCTTAAACCTAATGAAAGAAAGTTCTTCACACAGCGCACAGTCAACCTGTGGAACTCCTTGCCAGAGGATGCTGTGAAGGCTAGGACTATAACAGAGTTTTAAAAAAAACTAGATAGCCTTTTATGGACGTAACCTCCATGAATTTATTACCCTGGGGGAAGGAAGAAATGGTGCCCCTGGCCTCTGTTTGTCAAAGGCTGGAGATGGATGGCAGGAGACAAATTGCTTGATCATTGTCTTCGGTCCACCCCCTCTGGGGCACCTGGCCCTGGCCACTGTTGGCAGACAGGCTACTGGGCTAGATGGCCTTTTGGTCTGACCCAGTATAGCCATTCTTATGTTCTTATCAGTTTCAGAAGTGCACCGATCGATACGGAGCACGTAGCTCCGCGGGATCTGGTGCTTCTGGGGCGATGACTTAAAAGCCAGCTCCCCACACGCACAGGCTCTCACCTCCCCCCAGCCCTTGCTGACTCTGTATTAGAGACAGCAAGGGGGAGGGAAGCGTGTGTAGTTGTCAGGATTAACGGATAAGCCCAGGCTTATCAGTTAATCGTATACACGACTATACGCTAATATCCCATTCACCGACTGTCACTGTTAGCATTTCTGTAACGGAGTAAGTGCACTGCCGGGAGCAGGTACACCTTGAGAGGCCTCCAAGCTTACCCAGTACATGGAGAGACCTTTTCTCAAAGGCCCAGCTTCTGATGGGTTTGGTCCTCCTTCTGGGATGCCACCGGATGTGCTGGGATTTCACTGAGACTACTTGCTCCACTAGCCTTGCCTGCCTCTCCCTGTTTTGCTGACTTAGGCTCTCTGGCCTCTGGGAGCCCACGCAGGTTGGGACACACCAAGTGTACCAACAGAAAGTCTGCAAATAGCTCTCTACAGTAAGGCTTAGCTAGGAAATCGTCCAGCACTCAATTGCAGTTCCCCTCCGGAAAGTACACCCAAAATAATATTATCTGACGCGGGAGAGAAATCACTACAATGCAAGCTCATACGTTTGCCCATCCCCTCAATGAGGAGAAACATACGCACAACTTCTCCCGCTCCCCTCCTGCTGTTAGAAATTACACAAACTACATTTGTTTTATTAAAATCTAGCTTTTACAGTTGAGAGATTGCTGTCGTTTATCAAAACAAAATAAAGCACGCATACCGTGTATGGGTGTAGGCATGGATGGAGGAAGGGCAGCATTAGGAGTGCAGGTTGCCATGGGATGTGGGTGTAGAAAGGAAGAGAAGGCGGCTGGGACCCAATGGATGGGAGGATGGACTGGAAGGGTCTGGAGTGTGGCATGGCTTGGGATGGGGGGTTGTTGAGAAGGAAGAGGAGAGTGGTTGAGGGAGTCGTTACATGCGGAAGGAGGGCTGGTGGGAAGGTAGTGATGGGGGTCACATGGCAGGCGGGATGGGAGTGTGGGGGGAGGGACTGTGGGTTAGGAACGGCAGAAACAGGGATTAAGGGTCCTATAGATAGGGGAAAGGTAGGGATAGGGATAGAGTGTGGGATGGGGACTGTCCTAGGGAGAAAAAGAGGGGCTGATGGAAACATGAATGGAGGGATGCTCTGGGGGTGCAGGTTGCTCTGAGTCTGTGGAGAGAAGAAGGGAAACTGAGGGACACCAGGAATAGGAGGTATGGGCTAGGGAAGAGCACTGGTGGGGGTGAACGTTGTGTGAGGGGGAAGTTGAAATGTACTGAGGGAGAGGAACCTCCGTTCGGACTCGCTGTCTAAGCAAACGTGACTTCCCTTCCTAGAACCGAGTGGGCCGTAAGCCGAGAGATTTCCAGACCCGACACTTATCTCCCGGTCAGCGATGGCTGCTCCGCTCCCAGCCGGACCATTCTCGCCTCGCTTCGACCAAGCTCCCGAGCTCGCTGTTCTCCTTTCCGTTCAATCCCCAGACGGGAGGACACCGGGAGGGTTGACTTCTTATCGCTCGCTACCGAACACAGCAGAGGGGAAAAAACAAACAAACAAACAAACAAACTTAGCTTTTCAGTCCGCAAGGACGCGGCATCGCTTCTCCTCCCACCATCGGCCACCCCCTCCCGCTGCCACTCCAGGAACGCGGAGAGAACGGAGGCCCTGAATATCTATCCACGCTCTGTTGAACCGCCTACTGCCCCTTCACCAGTCCCCAAGCCACCAGGCTCCGTGCCCCAGCAGGAAGCCCTCTGCCTCAGAAGAAACATACTGCCAGGACGCTTGAAGATTTCAAAGCACGCACCTCTTACTCACACAGAGCCATGGGAAGGCCGAACGCTGAGGACCCCTCACGTGTTCCGAGAATCACGTCCAGGCAGCTCAAGTCCATCTCGGACGGTATCTTCTCAGCCCACGGACCCGCACTGATTCCTCTGCAAGGGTGGCCGAAAAAGCCCAGCGTTAGCTCTCACTCACTAAGCTCTGTGGCTGTGGGAATGCTATCCTTTAGCCCTTCCCCCCCTCTCGCCTATGTATCGGGTCCTCTACGAGAACACTGAGTCAGTCAGCCATGACGCACCACCGCTCTCCCTTGCGCGATTGGCGTACCTGCAGAATTCCCGTTGGCTCCTGAGCCCTTAACCCTTGGAGATGCTCCCTGGAATGCCTGCAAGCGTGCTGTACAAGGACACGGCAGAAGCAGAGCAAGGACAAAGACACAGACAGAAACAGACAGACAGGACGTATTGGCCAATACGAGAGAGCAACAAGAGACAAACACATGAGAGGCAGCCAGAAACCTTACCACCTTGCGTCTTCCTCCTCGAGCCAAGCGTCTGCTGAGAAGGACACCGTCTTCCTGAGAAACCAGCACCCGTGACAAACGGAAGCCCTGACAAACGGGAGCTACCAAGGAAGCACCTCGGGAACCTCCGCTCGGACTCGCTGTCTAAGCAAACGTGACTTCCCTTCCTAGACCCGAGTGGGCCGTAAGCCGAGAGATTTCCAGACTCGACACTTATCTCCCGGTCAGCGATGGCTGCTCCGCTCCCAGCCGGACGATTCTCGCCTCGCTTCGACCAAGCTCCCGAGCTCGCTGTTCTCCTTTCCATTCCATCCCCAGACGGGAGGACACCGGGAGGGTTGACTTCTTATCGCTCGCTACCGAACACAGCAGAGGGGAAAAAACAAACAAACAAACAACTTAGCTTTTCAGTCCGCAAGAACGCGGCATCGCTTCTCCTCCCACCATCGGCCACCCCCTCCCGCTGCCACTCCAGGAATGCGGAGAGAACGGAGGCCTTGAATATCTATCCACGCTCTGTTGAACCGCCTACTGCCCCTTCACCAGTCCCCAAGCCACCAGGCTCCGTGCCCCAGCAGGAAGCCCTCTGCCTCAGAAGAAACATACTGCCAGGACGCTTGAAGATTTCAAAGCACGCACCTCTTACTCACACAGAGCCATGGGAAGGCCGAACGCTGAGGACCCCTCACGTGTTCCGAGAATCACGTCCAGGCAGCTCAAGTCCATCTCGGACGGTATCTTCTCAGCCCACGGACCCGCACTGATTCCTCTGCAAGGGTGGCCGAAAAAGCCCAGCGTTAGCTCTCACTCATTAAGCTCTGTGGCTGTGGGAATGCTATCCTTTAGCCCTTTCCCCCCCTCTCGCCTATGTATCGGGTTCCTCTACGAGAACACTGAGTCAGTCAGCCATGACGCACCACCGCTCTCCCTTGCGCGACTGGCGTACCTGCAGAATTCCCGGTGGCTGCTGAGCCCTTAACCCTTGGAGATGCTCCCTGGAATGCCTGCAAGCGTGCTGTACAAGGACACGGCAGAAGCAGAGCAAGGACAAAGACACAGACAGAAACAGACAGACAGGACGTATTGGCCAATACGAGAGAGCAACAAGAGAGAAACACATGAGAGGCAGCCAGAAACCTTACCACCTTGCGTCTTCCTCCTCGAGCCAAGCGTCTGCTGAGAAGGACACCGTGTTCCAGAGAAACCAGCACCCGTGACAAACGGAAGCCCTGACAAACGGGAGCTACCAAGGAAGCACCTCGGGAACCTCCGCTCGGACTCGCTGTCTAAGCAAACGTGACTTCCCTTCCTAGACCCGAGTGGGCCGTAAGCCGAGAGATTTCCAGACCCGACACTTATCTCCCGGTCAGCGATGGCTGCTCCGCTCCCAGCCGGACGATTCTCGCCTCGCTTCGACCAAGCTCCCGAGCTCGCTGTTCTCGTTTCTGTTCCATCCCCAGACGGGAGGACACCGGGAGGGTTGACTTCTTATCGGTCGCTACCGAACACAGCAGAGGGGAAAAAACAAACAAACAAACAACTTAGCTTTTTAGTCCGCAAGGACGCGGCATCGCTTCTCCTCCCACCATTGGCCACCCCCTCCCGCTGTCACTCCAGGAACGCGGAGAGAACGGAGGCCTTGAATATCTATCCACGCTCTGTTGAACCGCCTACTGCCCCTTCACCAGTCCCCAAGCCACCAGGCTCCGTGCCCCAGCAGGAAGCCCTCTGCCTCAGAAGAAACATACTGCCAGGACGCTTGAGGATTTCAAAGCACGCACCTCTTACTCACACAGAGCCATGGGAAGGCCGAACGCTGAGGACCCCTCACGTGTTCCGAGAATCACGTCCAGGCAGCTCAAGTCCATCTCGGACGGTATCTTCTCAGCCCACGGACCCGCACCGATTCCTCTGCAAGGGTGGCCGAAAAAGCCCAGCGTTAGCTCTCACTCACTAAGCTCTGTGGCTGTGGGAATGCTATCCTTTAGCCTTTTCCCCCCCTCTCGCCTATGTATCGGGTCCTCTACGAGAACACTGAGTCAGTCAGCAATGACGCACCACCGCTCTCCCTTGCACGACTGGCGTACCTGCAGAATTCCCGGTGGCTGCTGAGCCCTTAACTCTTAGAGATGCTCCCTGGAATGCCTGCAAGCGTGCTGTACAAGGACACGGCAGAAGCAGAGCAAGGACAAAGACACAGACAGAAACAGACAGACAGGACGTATTGGCCAATACGAGAGAGCAACAAGAGAGAAACACATGAGAGGCAGCTAGAAACCTTACCACCTTGCGTCTTCCTCCTCGAGCCAAGCGTCTGCTGAGAAGGACACCGTGTTCCAGAGAAACCAGCACCCGTGACAAACGGAAGCCCTGACAAACGGGAGCTACCAAGGAAGCACCTCGGGAACCTCCGCTCGGACTCGCTGTCTAAGCAAACGTGACTTCCCTTCCTAGACCCGAGTGGGCCGTAAGCCGAGAGATTTCCAGACCCGACACTTATCTCCCCGGTCAGCGATGGCTGCTCCGCTCCCAGCCGGACCATTCTCGCCTCGCTTCGACCAAGCTCCCGAGCTCGCTGTTCTCGTTTCCGTTCCATCCCCAGACGGGAGGACACCGGGAGGGTTGACTTCTTATCGCTCGCTACCGAACACAGCAGAGGGGAAAAAACAAACAAACAAACAACTTAGCTTTTCAGTCCGCAAGGACGCGGCATCGCTTCTCCTCCCACCATCGGCCACCCCCTCCCGCTGCCACTCCAGGAACGCGAAGAGAACGGAGGCCTTGAATATCTATCCACGCTCTGTTGAACCGCCTACTGCCCCTTCACCAGTCCCCAAGCCACCAGGCTCCGTGCCCCAGCAGGAAGCCCTCTGCCTCAGAAGAAACATACTGCCAGGACGCTTGAAGATTTCAAAGCACGCACCTCTTACTCACACAGAGCCATGGGAAGGCCGAACGCTGAGGACCCCTCACGTGTTCCGAGAATCACGTCCAGGCAGCTCAAGTCCATCTCGGACGGTATCTTCTCAGCCCACGGACCCGCACCGATTCCTCTGCAAGGGTGGCCGAAAAAGCCCAGCGTTAGCTCTCACTCACTAAGCTCTGTGGCTGTGGGAATGCTATCCTTTAGCCTTTTCCCCCCCTCTCGCCTATGTATCGGGTCCTCTACGAGAACACTGAGTCAGTCAGCCATGACGCACCACCGCTCTCCCTTGCGCGACTGGCGTACCTGCAGAATTCCCGGTGGCTGCTGAGCCCTTAACCCTTGGAGATGCTCCCTGGAATGCCTGCAAGCGTGCTGTACAAGGACACGGCAGAAGCAGAGCAAGGACAAAGACACAGACAGAAACAGACAGACAGGACGTATTGGCCAATAGGAGAGAGCAACAAGAGAGAAACACATGAGAGGCAGCTAGAAACCTTACCACCTTGCGTCTTCCTCCTCGAGCCAAGCGTCTGCTGAGAAGGACACCGTGTTCCAGAGAAACCAGCACCCGTGACAAACGGAAGCCCTGACAAACGGGAGCTACCAAGGAAGCACCTCGGGAACCTCCGCTCGGACTCGCTGTCTAAGCAAACGTGACTTCCCTTCCTAGACCCGAGTGGGCCGTAAGCCGAGAGATTTCCAGACCCGACACTTATCTCCCCGGTCAGCGATGGCTGCTCCGCTCCCAGCCGGACCATTCTCGCCTCGCTTCGACCAAGCTCCCGAGCTCGCTGTTCTCGTTTCCGTTCCATCCCCAGACGGGAGGACACCGGGAGGGTTGACTTCTTATCGCTCGCTACCGAACACAGCAGAGGGGAAAAAACAAACAAACAAACAACTTAGCTTTTCAGTCCGCAAGGACGCGGCATCGCTTCTCCTCCCACCATCGGCCACCCCCTCCCGCTGCCACTCCAGGAACGCGAAGAGAACGGAGGCCTTGAATATCTATCCACGCTCTGTTGAACCGCCTACTGCCCCTTCACCAGTCCCCAAGCCACCAGGCTCCGTGCCCCAGCAGGAAGCCCTCTGCCTCAGAAGAAACATACTGCCAGGACGCTTGAAGATTTCAAAGCACGCACCTCTTACTCACACAGAGCCATGGGAAGGCCGAACGCTGAGGACCCCTCACGTGTTCCGAGAATCACGTCCAGGCAGCTCAAGTCCATCTCGGACGGTATCTTCTCAGCCCACGGACCCGCACTGATTCCTCTGCAAGGGTGGCCGAAAAAGCCCAGCGTTAGCTCTCACTCACTAAGCTCTGTGGCTGTGGGAATGCTATCCTTTAGCCCTTTCCCCCCCTCTCGCCTATGTAACGGGTCCTCTACGAGAACACTGAGTCAGTCAGCCATGATGCACCACCGCTCTCCCTTGCGCGACTGGCGTACCTGCAGAATTCCCGGTGGCTGCTGAGCCCTTAACCCTTGGAGATGCTCCCTGGAATGCCTGCAAGCGTGCTGTACAAGGACACGGCAGAAGCAGAGGAAGGACAAAGACACAGACAGAAACAGACAGACAGGACGTATTGGCCAATACGAGAGAGCAACAAGAGAGAAACACATGAGAGGCAGCCAGAAACCTTACCACCTTGCGTCTTCCTCCTCGAGCCAAGCGTCTGCTGAGAAGGACACCGTGTTCCTGAGAAACCAGCACCCGTGACAAACGGAAGCCCTGACAAACGGGAGCTACCAAGGAAGCACCTCGGGAACCTCCGCTCGGACTCGCTGTCTAAGCAAACGTGACTTCCCTTCCTAGACCCGAGTGGGCCGTAAGCCGAGAGATTTCCAGACCCGACACTTATCTCCCGGTCAGCGATGGCTGCTCCGCTCCCAGCCGGACGATTCTCGCCTCTGTGACGGACCGGGCCGTGTCTGGGCACAGCTTAGGGCGTCCGCTCAGGGCGAATTGCTCAAATCCGGGGCTCTTTACAGTCCCCCTGACTGGCGACCTCTCCAAACAGGCCACAAACCAGTCTCACAGAGCGCTTCAGCAGCCTGCCTGAAGCCTCCCGAGCAAAACCCCTCCGACACTCCAGCAATATCCGTGCCCCAGATGGCCCCGGGCCTATACACAGGTGGGGGGTCCTAGCACCCAATCCCACCTACCCCGAACAAGTTCTGTCCGGTTCCAAGAAACCAGCCACAGATCCCTGGTCAATTTACCCTCTGGACCTTACCCACAAATCACGCTGGGCCAATCCTTTAGAATCTATATCTAAAGGTTTATTATTACAAGAAAGAAAAGCCTGAGAGTAAGGTTATTAAAGTACAGTACGTTACATGCACCGAATCTCCCAGTTCTCGATGCAGGCGCTAGCAGAGATGTTGCAGCTGCTGGTTAAAAGTCCTTATTGTACATCCTACGATCAGGATGGGTTCCCAGGTCTTCCGGGCTCTTCAATCCCTGCAGTGCTGCCTCAGGGACGAAGTGCTGAGCTGAGAACAAAATGGCCTCGACCACATGGCCTCTTTATACTCCTTCCTGGCCTCTTCTTGTATGCAGCAAGTCACCTGGTCAGAGGCCAATCTCTATGTTTCCTGCTGGCTGCCCTCAGGTGACAAATCCCATTCTTTGGGTGTGTCCATAGCCTATTGAGAGTCATTGTTCCACAGGGCTTTGCTACTCAGCCTGTCCATAGCCATGCTTAACACATTAACAGAAATATTCAGCTTCCACACAGATCACAGATTCCTACCTACACACATAGACATTATATACTCACATAAATAGTGTACATAAGATTAACAAACAATAAGCTCCCATTCAATACCCCACATGGCTCCCCCCATACCAATTTCTGGGGCCAACACCCCCACCTAGGGGTGCAGCAGCGATCTGGCTGCTTCCCTCCAATTCGGTAATGTGACACCCCCAACGCAAAATTGATGCAGGAAGTGATGCCAGTAACATCACTGAGGGCATCACAGGCCTCCCCAACCAAAATGGTGGTGTGCCTCAGTTTCCCTTCTTACACAGGACCTTCTGGCTGGAACCCTTTTTGTCCTGTAAGAAGTTCCAAGACCAGTTACAAGTGTTAACCACGAAATATCAATATCACAAGGTCCCCTTACATACCGTCTGTCATTTGGTACATCTCCAGACAGATTACATGGTATTTTCATAGGATCATGCACATTGTATACCGTTACAATTCTCTGCAACAATAGTACATTGGTTACAAGAATTAACATCAGTAACAAGAACAATCCTATACCAGGCGTATACTGAAATTCTCCATCAGGCCACTTCTCTGGCCCCACACCATTGCAGTTTTGGCCCTTCAGGTTTAAACTGCAAATCTTCTTGGCCAAAACAAGTCCTGCCCCTCCCCCTTGTCCTCTGGGCTCCAGGCCTGAAACCTCTGGCCTGACCAAGACAAAGGGCTGGCTGGGTGTGACTCCCTGGCTCACAATGGCCCTGGAATTCTCCCCCTTCCCCCACTCAGTGGGGTAAAAGCAGTAAGCTGTAGACTCCCAAGTTTCTCCTCTGTCCACCTCCAACCTCTGTTTCCACATGGAACCAGATATCAAACTCCCTGATTGAGTATGAGTGTCCACCGTGTCCAGAGATGGGAGCATAACTGCCATCTCCTGCATCCTAGGGAGAGTGACCACACAGCTGTTCTGCTCTGCATACTTAGCTACCCAGCCCTTCTCCTGAATCTGAGACACTAAGTTCCCACTCTCCTCACTCACCTGGGAACCATCCTGTCCCACACACACTGACTTCCCAGCAAGCTGGTCACCCACAGTTACTGGGTTAGCAGCCTGCTCCAGTTCTCTGGATGTTCCTGCCTCATCTGGAACAACCCTCAGTCCCTCCGAGACCTCTCCACCACCATCCACCCTGGGTTTCCCTAAACCCAAGTCAGTGGAGTCACTGCCAACAGACAAGTTCTGTCTGTCAGGCACTGCAACAAGTGCCTCACACAACAAGCTGCTGCCTTTTACAGGCAGAGCTTTCTCCTGAATGCCTTCTCCAAGCCAGGCATCATCACCTCTCTCAGTTACTGCAAACTGCTTGCTACAAGCACTGCCAGGACTCTCCTCCCTATGAGCTTCCTTAAGCAGCAGTTCACCCTTCCCTGGCTCTGCAGTAGCATTGCCCTGCTGAGCCCCAACCAATTCCTCCTGCACTTCCCTTACTCCCTGAGTTATCTCTGGCCCCTCAGGTGGATTCACAGATAATCCCCTCTCAGGCACATAGACAGACCCACAAGAGACAGGGTCAGAGGCATCTTCACTCCCTGTGCAGCTCTCTAGATGGCTGTAAACGTCCACACCATCATTAGGCACCAGAGTTAACACACCCTCATTCTCTCCTTGTGCCCGGGCTAAGGGGTCTCCCTGCTCCCACCGAGTAGCTCCCCCCTCTGCCAGCAACACAGCAGCATCAGGCACAATATCAGGGTCACCACTGTCTGGTCTCTGGGGTTCTGGTAAAACACTGACTGTCTCTACCTGAGTCACCTCATCCCTCTCCCCTGCAGACACAAACCTTGGGCCACCCCCTTCCTGGGCCTTAGCCATATCCAGACCCAACTCTGGGACAACCACACTGCTCTCAGCCTTCACAGGCTGTGGGGCACCTTCCTCAGACAAAGGAAGAAACTCTTCCCCACACACAGCCAGACAACCAGAGACAGCTTCTCCCTTGTCCCAACACCCCTGGCTAATCTCAGGCATACAGCTAGCCACTGGGACAGCTTCCTTTACTGCCCCACTGCTACTTCCACCAGCCAAACTGCCAGTTTGCACACATTGTGCTTCACAAAACTCAATTTCAGCTTGTGCAGGTTCAATTCCACAAACCTCACCAGCCACCAACTCCTCAACTAAAACTTCACTCTGGCCAGCCACTCCAGGCTGCCCCAGAGAAACATTTCCCTGACTTCTGGGCTTTTCCTGCCCTGGTTCTGATTCCAGCCTCACCTCTGAGGCATCAGATGGGCCCTCACCCACAGGCTCACTGCCCCCCTGAACAGACACACAGCTATCTGCCACAGGTACACATTTAGAGACACTTTCCCCTTGGTTACAGGGAGACTGACCAGCTCCAGGAAACTTTCCATACCCACATGCACCCCCTTCCCAAACCTCCCTGTTAGCTACAGGTAACACAAAAGGTTTGCATTCACACATGCTTTGGGGTTGGGTCATCACATCAGCTGGGCAAAATACGTCTGCCATATCATAAGCGCACCACATACCCACAGAGTTATACATTGAACCTTCAGGAGGATACAGTCTCTCTTGTTCTTTTAGTCTCTTAAGCTGGAGGTCAAGTCTAGCATTTTCCTCCTTGGCTAGGGCCATCTTCTTTGCATGCTCTGCCTCTTCCCTCCGCTGTCTCTCAGCATATTCTGCCTTTTTCTCCTCAAGTTCCCGATCCATCTCCTTCTGTCTCTTAGCAATTTCTTCATCTGCCTTCTGCCTTCTTTCAGCAGCTTCCTTGGCTCGCTTCTGATCCCTTTCATCCACATCTCTGGTTAGTAACAACACTACCAGATCTAGTTTAGAGGCCCTTTTCCTAAAGGCAATGCCTCTCCCCAAGCACAAATCCTTCAGAGCACTTTTGCTCAGACTCTCATATAATTCCGGGATCATCGCAGCGGCTCTTTAATCAACCAAACTCTCCACACCAAAAATCAAATTTAGACAGCGTGGGGTCCTGATCCCAAAGCTCAATTGACCAAGATCTGTGGATCCTGCCGACTACGCCACTGTGACGGACCGGGCAGTGTCTGGGCACAGCTTAGGACGTCCGCTCAGGGCGAATTGCTCAAATCCGGGGCTCTTTACAGTCCCCCTGACTGGCGACCTCTCCAAACAGGCCACAAACCAGTCTCACAGAGCGCTTCAGCAGCCTGCCTGAAGCCTCCCAAGCAAAACCCCTCCGACACCCCAGCAATATCCGTGCCCCAGATGGCCCCGGGCCTATACACAGGTGGGGGGTCCTAGCACCCAATCCCACCTACCCCGAACAAGTTCTGTCCGGTTCCAAGAAACCAGCCACAGATCCCTGGTCAATTTACCCTCTGGACCTTACCACAAATCACGCTGGGCCAATCCTTTAGAATCTATATCTAAAGGTTTATTATTACAAGAAAGAAAAGCCTGAGAGTAAGGTTATTAAAGTACAGTACGTTACATGCACCGAATCTCCCAGTTCTCGATGCAGGCGCTAGCAGAGATGTTGCAGCTGCTGGTTAAAAGTCCTTATTGCACATCCTACGATCAGGATGGGTTCCCAGGTCTTCCGGGCTCTTCAATCCCTGCAGTGCTGCCTCAGGGATGAAGTGCTGAGCTGAGAACAAAATGGCCTCGACCACATGGCCTCTTTATACTCCTTCCTGGCCTCTTCTTGTGTGCAGCAAGTCACCTGGTCAGAGGCCAATCTCTATGTTTCCTGCTGGCTGCCCTCAGGTGACAAATCCCATTCTTTGGGTGTGTCCATAGCCTATTGAGAGTCATTGTTCCACAGGGCTTTGCTACTCAGCCTGTCCATAGCCATGCTTAACACATTAACAGAAATATTCAGCTTCCACACAGATCACAGATTCCTACCTACACACATAGACATTATATACTCACATAAATAGTGTACATAAGATTAACAAACAATAAGCTCCCATTCAATACCCCACATGGCTCCCCCCATACCAATTTCTGGGGCCAATACACCCACCTAGGGGTGCAGCAGCGATCTGGCTGCTTCCCTCCAATTCGGTAATGTGACAGCCTCGCTTCGACCAAGCTCCCGAGCTCGCTGTTCTCGTTTCCGTTCCATCCCCAGACGGGAGGACACCGGGAGGGTTGACTTCTTATTGCTCGCTACCGAACACAGCAGAGGGGAAAAAACAAACAAACAAACAACTTAGCTTTTCAGTCCGCAAGGACGCGGCATCGCTTCTCCTCCCACCATCGGCCACCCCCTCCCGCTGCCACTCCAGGAACACGGAGAGAACGGAGGCCTTGAATATCTATCCACGCTCTGTTGAACCGCCTACTGCCCCTTCACCAGTCCCCAAGCCACCAGGCTCCGTGCCCCAGCAGGAAGCCCTCTGCCTCAGAAGAAACATACTGCCAGGACGCTTGAAGATTTCAAAGCACGCACCTCTTACTCACACAGAGCCATGGGAAGGCCGAACACTGAGGACCCCTGACGTGTTCCGAGAATCACGTCCAGGCAGCTCACGTCCATCTCGGACGGTATCTTCTCAGCCCACGGCCCAGCACTGATTCATCTGCAAGGGTGGCCGAAAAAGCCCAGCGTTAGCTCTCACTCACTAAGCTCTGTGGCTGTGGGAATGCTATCCTTTAGCCCTTTCCCCCCCCTCTCGCCTATGTATCGGGTCCTCTACGAGAACACTGAGTCAGTCAGCCATGACGCACCACCGCTCTCCCTTGCGCGACTGGCGTACCTGCAGAATTCCCGGTGGCTGCTGAGCCCTTAACCCATGGAGATGCTCCCTGGAATGCCTGCAAGTGTGCTGTACAAGGACACGGCAGAAGCAGAGCGAGGACAAAGACACAGAAAGAAACAGACAGACAGAAGGTATTGGCCAATACGAGAGAGCAACAAGAGAGAAACACATGAGAGGCAGCCAGAAACCTTACCACCTTGCGTCTTCCTCCTCGAGCCAAGCGTCTGCTGAGAAGGACACCGTCTTCCTGAGAAACCAGCACCCGTGACAAACGGAAGCCCTGACAAACGGGAGCTACCAAGGAAGCACCTCGGGAACCTCCGCTCGGACTCGCTGTCTAAGCAAACGTGACTTCCCTTCCTAGACCCGAGTGGGCCGTAAGCCGAGAGATTTCCAGACCCGACACTTATCTCCCGGTCAGCGATGGCTGCTCCGCTCCCAGCCGGACGATTCTCGCCTCGCTTCGACCAAGCTCCCGAGCTCGCTGTTCTCGTTTCCGTTCCATCCCCAGACGGGAGGACACCGGGAGGGTTGACTTCTTATCGCTCGCTACCGAACACAGCAGAGGGGAAAAAACAAACAAACAAACAACTTAGCTTTTCAGTCCGCAAGGACGCGGCATTGCTTCTCCTCCCACCATCGGCCACCCCCTCCCGCTGCCACTCCAGGAACCCGGAGAGAACGGAGGCCTTGAATATCTATCCACGCTCTGTTGAACCGCCTACTGCCCCTTCACCAGTCCCCAAGCCACCAGGCTCCGTGCCCCAGCAGGAAGCTCTCTGCCTCAGAAGAAACATACTGCCAGGACGCTTGAAGATTTCAAAGCACGCACCTCTTACTCACACAGAGCCATGGGAAGGCCGAACGCTGAGGACTCCTCACGTGTTCCGAGAATCACGTCCAGGCAGCTCAAGTCCATCTCGGACGGTATCTTCTCAGCCCACGGACCCGCACTGATTCCTCTGCAAGGGTGGCCGAAAAAGCCCAGCGTTAGCTCTCACTCACTAAGCTCTGTGGCTGTGGGAATGCTATCCTTTAGCCCTTTCCCCCACCCCTCTCGCCTATGTATCGGGTCCTCTACGAGAACACTGAGTCAGTCAGCCATGACGCACCACCGCTCTCCCTTGCGCGACTGGCGTACCTGCAGAATTCCCGTTGGCTCCTGAGCCCTTAACCATGGAGATGCTCACCTGGAATGCCTGCAAGTGTGCTGTACAAGGACACGGCAGAAGCAGAACGAGGACAAAGAAACAGACAGACAGAACGTATTGGCCAATACGAGAAAGCAACAAGAGAGAAACACATGAGAGGCAGCCAGAAACCTTACCACCTTGCATCTTCCTCCTCGAGCCAAGCGTCTGCTGAGAAGGACACCGTGTTCCAGAGAAACCAGCAGCCGTGACAAACGGAAGCCCTGACAAACGGGAGCTACCAAGGAAGCACCTCGGGAACCTCCGCTCGGACTCGCTGTCTCAGCAAACGTGACTTCCCTTCCTAGACCCGAGTGGGCCGTAAGCCGAGAGATTTCCAGACCCGACACTTATCTCCCGGTCAGCGATGGCTGCTCCGCTCCCAGCCGGACAATTCTCGCCTCGCTTCGACCAAGCTCCCGAACTCGCTGTTCTCCTTTCCGTTCCATCCCCAGACGGGAGGACACCGGGAGGGTTGACTTCTTATCGCTCGCTACCGAACACAGCAGAGGGGAAAAAACAAACAAACAAACAACTTAGCTTTTCAGTCCGCAAGGACGCGGCATCGCTTCTCCTCCCACCATCGGCCATCTCCACCCGCTGCCACTCCAGGAACCCGGAGAGAACGGAGGCCTTGAATATCTATCCACGCTCTGTTGAACCGCCTACTGCCCCTTCACCAGTCCCCAAGCCACCAGCCTCCGTGCCCCAACAGGAAGCTCTCTGCCTCAGAAGAAACATACTGCCAGGACGCTTGAAGATTTCAAAGCACGCACCTCTTACTCACACAGAGCCATGGGAAGGCTGAACGCTGAGGACCCTTCACGTGTTCCGAGAATCACGTCCAGGCAGCTCAAGTCCATCTCGGACGGTATCTTCTCAGCCAACGGCCAAGCACTGATTCCTCTGCAAGGGTGGCCGAAAAAGCCCAGCGTTAGCTCTCACTCACTAAGCTCTGTGGCTGTGGGAATGCTATCCTTTAGCCCTTTCCCCCCCCCTCTCGCCTATGTATTGGGTCCTCTACAAGAACACTGAGTCAGTCAGCCATGACGCACCACCGCTCTCCCTTGCGCGACTGGCGTACCTGCAGAATTTCCGTTGGCTCCTGAGCCCTTAACCCATGGAGATGCTCCCTGGAATGCCTGCAAGTGTGCTGTACAAGGACACGGCAGAAGCAGAGCGAGGACAAAGAAACAGACAGACAGAACGTATTGGCCAATACGAGAAAGCAACAAGAGAGAAACACATGAGAGGCAGCCAGAAACCTTACCACCTTGCGTCTTCCTCCTCGAGCCAAGCGTCTGCTGAGAAGGACACCGTGTTCCAGAGAAACCAGCACCCGTGACAAACGGAAGCCCTGACAAACGGGAGCTACCAAGAAAGCACCTCGGGAACCTCCGCTCGGACTCGCTGTCTAAGCAAACGTGACTTCCCTTCCTAGACCCGAGTGGGCCGTAAGCCGAGAGATTTCCAGACCCGACACTTATCTCCCGGTCAGCGATGGCTGCTCCGCTCCCAGCCGGACGATTCTCGCCTCGCTTCGACCAAGCTCCCGAGCTCGCTGTTCTCCTTTCCGTTCCATTCCCAGACGGGAGGACACCGGGAGGGTTGACTTCTTATCGCTCGCTACCGAACACAGCAGAGGGGAAAAAACAAACAAACAAACAACTACGCTTGTCAGTCCGCAAGGACGCGGCATCGCTTCTCCTCCCACCATCGGCCACCCCCTCCCGCTGCCACTCCAGGAACGCGGAGAGAACGGAGGCCTTGAATATCTATCCACGCTCTGTTGAACCGCCTCCTGCCCCTTCACCAGTCCCCAAGCCACCAGGCTCCGTGCCCCAGCAGGAAGCTCTCTGCCTCAGAAGAAACATACTGCCAGGACGCTTGAAGATTTCAAAGCACGCACCTCTTACTCACACAGAGCCATGGGAAGGCCGAACGCTGAGGACCCTTCACGTGTTCCGAGAATCACGTCCAGGAAGCTCAAGTCCATCTCGGACGGTATCTTCTCAGCCCACAGCCCAGCACTGATTCCTCTGCAAGTGTGGCCGAAAAAGCCCAGCGTTAGCTCACTCGCTAAGCTCTGTGGCTGTGGGAATGCTATCCTTTAGCCCTTCCCCCCCCCCTCTCGCCTATGTATCGGGTCCTCTACGAGAACACTGAGACACTCAGCCATGATGCACCACCGTTCTCCATTGCGCGACTGGCGTACCAGCAGAATTCCCGTTGGCTCCTGAGCCCTTAATCCTTGGAGATGCTCCCTGGAATGCCTGCAAGTGTGCTGTACAAGGACACGGCAGAAGCAGAGCAAGGACAAAGACACAGACAGAAACAGACAGACAGGATGTGTTGGCCAATACGAGAGAGCAACAAGAGAGAAACACATGAGAGGCAGCCAGAAACCTTACCACCTTGCATCTTCCTCCTCGAGCCAAGCGTCTGCTGAGAAGGACACCGTGTTCCAGAGAAACCAGCACCCGTGACAAACGGAAGCCCTGACAAACAGGAGCTACCAAGGAAGCACCTCGGGAACCTCCGCTCGGACTCGCTGTCTAAGCAAACGTGACTTCCCTTCCTAGACCCGAGTGGGCCGTAAGCCGAGCGATTTCCAGACCCGACACTTATCTCCCGGTCAGCGATGGCTGCTCCGCTCCCAGCCGGACGATTCTCGCCTCGCTTCGACCAAGCTCCCGAGCTCGCTCTTCTCCTTTCCGTTCAATCCCCAGACGGGAGGACACCGGGAGGGTTGACTTCTTATCGCTCGCTACCGAACACAGCAGAGGGGAAAAAACAAACAAACAACTTAGCTTTTCAGTCCGCAAGGACGCGGCATCGCTTCTCCTCCCACCATCGGCCACCCCCTCCCGCTGCCACTCCAGGAACGCGGAGAGAACGGAGGCCTTGAATATCTATCCACGCTCTGTTGAACCGCCTACTGCCCCTTCACCAGTCCCCAAGCCACCAGGCTCCGTGCCCCAGCAGGAAGCCCTCTGCCTCAGAAGAAACATACTGCCAGGATGCTTGAAGATTTCAAAGCACGCAACTCTTACTCACACAGAGCCATGGGAAGGCCGAACGCTGAGGACCCCTCATGTGTTCCGAGAATCACGTCCAGGCAGCTCAAGTCCATCTCGGACGGTATCTTCTCAGCCCACGGACCCGCACCGATTCCTCTGCAAGGGTGGCCGAAAAAGCCCAGCGTTAGCTCTCCCTCACTAAGCTCTGTGGCTGTGGGAATGCTATCCTTTAGCCCTTTCCCCCACCCCTCTCGCCTATGTATCGGGTCCTCTACGAGAACACTGAGTCAGTCAGCAATGACGCACCACCGCTCTCCCTTGCGCGACTGGCGTACCTGCAGAATTCCCGTTGGCTCCTGAGCCCTTAACCCTTGGAGATGCTCCCTGGAATGCCTGCAAGTGTGCTGTACAAGGACACGGCAGAAGCAGAGCGAGGACAAAGACACAGACAGAAACAGACAGACAGAACGTATTGGCCAATACGAGAGAGCAACAAGAGAGAAACACATGAGAGGCAGCCAGAAACCTTACCACCTTGCGTCTTCCTCCTCGAGCCAAGCGTCTGCTGAGAAGGACACCGTGTTCCAGAGAAACCAGCACCCGTGACAAACGGAAGCCCTGACAAACGGGAGCTACCAAGGAAGCACCTCGGGAACCTCCGCTCGGACTCGCTGTCTAAGCAAACGTGACTTCCCTTCCTAGACCCGAGTGGGCCGTAAGCCGAGAGATTTCCAGACCCGACACTTATCTCCGGGTCAGCGATGGCTGCTCCGCTCCCAGCCGGACGATTCTCGCCTCGCTTCGACCAAGCTCCCGAGCTTGCTGTTCTCCTTTCCGTTCAATCCCCAGACGGGAGGACACCGGGAGGGTTGACTTCTTATCGCTCGCTACCGAACACAGCAGAGGGGAAAAAACAAACAAACAAACAACTTAGCTTTTCAGTCCGCAAGGACGCGGCATCGCTTCTCCTCCCACCATCGGCCACCCCCTCCCGCTGCCACTCCAGGAACCCGGAGAGAACGGAGGCCTTGAATATCTATCCACGCTCTGTTGAACCGCCTACTGCCCCTTCACCAGTCCCCAAGCCACCAGGCTCCGTGCCCCAGCAGGAAGCTCTCTGCCTCAGAAGAAACATACTGCCAGGACGCTTGAAGATTTCAAAGCACGCACCTCTTACTCACACAGAGCCATGGGAAGGCCGAACGCTGAGGACTCCTCACGTGTTCCGAGAATCACGTCCAGGCAGCTCAAGTCCATCTCGGACGGTATCTTCTCAGCCCACGGACCCGCACTGATTCCTCTGCAAGGGTGGCCGAAAAAGCCCAGCGTTAGCTCTCACTCACTAAGCTCTGTGGCTGTGGGAATGCTATCCTTTAGCCCTTTCCCCCACCCCTCTCGCCTATGTATCGGGTCCTCTACGAGAACACTGAGTCAGTCAGCCATGACGCACCACCGCTCTCCCTTGCGCGACTGGCGTACCTGCAGAATTCCCGTTGGCTCCTGAGCCCTTAACCATGGAGATGCTCACCTGGAATGCCTGCAAGTGTGCTGTACAAGGACACGGCAGAAGCAGAACGAGGACAAAGAAACAGACAGACAGAACGTATTGGCCAATACGAGAAAGCAACAAGAGAGAAACACATGAGAGGCAGCCAGAAACCTTACCACCTTGCATCTTCCTCCTCGAGCCAAGCGTCTGCTGAGAAGGACACCGTGTTCCAGAGAAACCAGCAGCCGTGACAAACGGAAGCCCTGACAAACGGGAGCTACCAAGGAAGCACCTCGGGAACCTCCGCTCGGACTCGCTGTCTCAGCAAACGTGACTTCCCTTCCTAGACCCGAGTGGGCCGTAAGCCGAGAGATTTCCAGACCCGACACTTATCTCCCGGTCAGCGATGGCTGCTCCGCTCCCAGCCGGACAATTCTCGCCTCGCTTCGACCAAGCTCCCGAACTCGCTGTTCTCGTTTCCGTTCCATCCCCAGACGGGAGGACACCGGGAGGGTTGACTTCTTATCGCTCGCTACCGAACACAGCAGAGGGGAAAAAACAAACAAACAAACAACTTAGCTTTTCAGTCCGCAAGGACGCGGCATCGCTTCTCCTCCCACCATTGGCCATCTCCACCCGCTGCCACTCCAGGAACCCGGAGAGAACGGAGGCCTTGAATATCTATCCACGCTCTGTTGAACCGCCTACTGCCCCTTCACCAGTCCCCAAGCCACCAGCCTCCGTGCCCCAACAGGAAGCTCTCTGCCTCAGAAGAAACATACTGCCAGGACGCTTGAAGATTTCAAAGCACGCACCTCTTACTCACACAGAGCCATGGGAAGGCTGAACGCTGAGGACCCTTCACGTGTTCCGAGAATCACGTCCAGGCAGCTCAAGTCCATCTCGGACGGTATCTTCTCAGCCAACGGCCCAGCACTGATTCCTCTGCAAGGGTGGCCGAAAAAGCCCAGCGTTAGCTCTCACTCACTAAGCTCTGTGGCTGTGGGAATGCTATCCTTTAGCCCTTTCCCCCCCCCTCTCGCCTATGTATCGGGTCCTCTACGAGAACACTGAGTCAGTCAGCCATGACGCACCACCGCTCTCCCTTGCGCGACTGGCGTACCTGCAGAATTCCCGTTGGCTCCTGAGCCCTTAATCCTTGGAGATGCTCCCTGGAATGCCTGCAAGTGTGCTGTACAAGGACACGGCAGAAGCAGAGCGAGGACAAAGACACAGACAGAAACAGACAGACAGGACGTATTGGCCAATACGAGAGAGCAACAAGAGAGAAACACATGAGAGGCAGCCAGAAACCTTACCACCTTGCGTCTTCATCCTCGAGCCAAGCGTCTGCTGAGAAGGACACCGTGTTCCAGAGAAACCAGCACCCGTGACAAACGGAAGCCCTGACAAACGGGAGCTACCAAGGAAGCACCTCGGGAACCTCCGCTCGGACTCGCTGTCTAAGCAAACGTGACTTCCCTTCCTAGACCCGAGTGGGCCGTAAGCCGAGAGATTTCCAGACCCGACACCTATCTCCGGGTCAGCAATGGCTGCTCCGCTCCCAGCCGGACGATTCTCGCCTCGCTTCGACCAAGCTCCCGAGGTCGCTGTTCTCCTTTCCGTTCAATCCCCAGACGGGAGGACACCGGGAGGGTTGACTTCTTATCGCTCGCTACCGAACACAGCAGAGGGGAAAAAACAAACAAACAAACAACTTAGCTTTTCAGTCCGCAAGGACGCGGCATCGCTTCTCCTCCCACCATCGGCCACCCCCTCCCGCTGCCACTCCAGGAACGCGGAGAGAACGGAGGCCTTGAATATCTATCCACGCTCTGTTGAACCGCCTACTGCCCCTTCAGCAGTCCCCAAGCCACCAGGCTCCGTGCCCCAGCAGGAAGCTCTCTGCCTCAGAAGAAACATACTGCCAGGACGCTTGAAGATTTCAAAGCACGCACCTCTTACTCACACAGAGCCATGGGAAGGCCGAACGCTGAGGACTCCTCACGTGTTCCGAGAATCACGTCCAGGCAGCTCAAGTCCATCTCGGACGGTATCTTCTCAGCCCACGGACCCGCACTGATTCCTCTGCAAGGGTGGCCGAAAAAGCCCAGCGTTAGCTCTCACTCACTAAGCTCTGTGGCTGTGGGAATGCTATCCTTTAGCCCTTTCCCCCACCCCTCTCGCCTATGTATCGGGTCCTCTACGAGAACACTGAGTCAGTCAGCCATGACGCACCACCGCTCTCCCTTGCGCGACTGGCGTACCTGCAGAATTCCCGTTGGCTCCTGAGCCCTTAACCCTTGGAGATGCTCCCTGGAATGCCTGCAAGCGTGCTGTACAAGGACACGGCAGAAGCAGAGCAAGGACAAAGACACAGACAGAAACAGAGAGACAGAACGTATTGGCCAATACGAGAGAGCAACAAGAGAGAAACACATGAGAGGCAGCCAGAAACCTTACCACCTTGCGTCTTCCTCCTCGAGCCAAGCGTCTGCTGAGAAGGACACCGTCTTCCTGAGAAACCAGCACCCGTGACAAACGGAAGCCCTGACAAACGGGAGCTACCAAGGAAGCACCTCGGGAACCTCCGCTCGGACTCGCTGTCTAAGCAAACGTGACTTCCCTTCCTAGACCCGAGTGGGCCGTAAGCCGAGAGATTTCCAGACCCGACACTTATCTCCGGGTCAGCGATGGCTGCTCCGCTCCCAGCCGGACGATTCTCGCCTCGCTTCGACCAAGCTCCCGAGCTCGCTGTTCTCCTTTCCGTTCCATCCCCAGACGGGAGGACACCGGGAGGGTTGACTTCTTATCGCTCGCTACCGAACACAGCAGAGGGGAAAAAACAAACAAACAAACAAACAACTTAGCTTTTCAGTCCGCAAGGACGCGGCATCGCTTCTCCTCCCACCATCGGCCATCTCCACCCGCTGCCACTCCAGGAACGCGGAGAGAACGGAGGCCTTGAATATCTATCCACGCTCTGTTGAACCGCCTACTGCCCCTTCACCAGTCCCCAAGCCACCAGGCTCCGTGCCCCAGCAGGAAGCCCTCTGCCTCAGAAGAAACATACTGCCAGGACGCTTGAAGATTTCAAAGCACGCACCTCTTACTCACACAGAGCCATGGGAAGGCCGAACGCTGAGGACCCCTCACGTGTTCCGAGAATCACGTCCAGGCAGCTCACGTCCATCTCGGACGGTATCTTCTCAGCCCACGGACCCGCACTGATTCCTCTGCAAGGTTGGCCGAAAAAGCCCAGCATTAGCTCTCACTCACTAAGCTCTGTGGCTGTGGGAATGCTATCCTTTAGCCCTTTCCCCCCCTCTCGCCTATGTATCGGGTCCTCTACGAGAACACTGAGTCAGTCAGCCATGACGCACCACCGCTCTCCCTTGCGTGATTGGCGTACCTGCAGAATTCCTGTTGGCTCCTGAGGCCTTAACCCTTGGAGATGCCCCCGGAATGCCTGCAAGTGTGCTGTACAAGGACACGGCAGAAGCAGAGCGAGGACAAAGACACAGACAGAAACAGACAGACAGGACGTATTGGCCAATACGAGAGAGCAACAAGAGAGAAACACATGAGAGGCAGCCAGAAACCTTACCACCTTGCGTCTTCCTCCTCGAGCCAAGCGTCTGCTGAGAAGGACACAGTCTTCCTGAGAAACCAGCACCCGTGACAAACGGAAGCCCTGACAAACGGGAGCTACCAAGGAAGCACCTCGGGAACCTCCGCTCGGACTCGCTGTCTAAGCAAACGTGACTTCCCTTCCTAGACCCGAGTGGGCCGTAAGCCGAGAGATTTCCAGACCCGACACTTATCTCCCGGTCAGCGATGGCTGCTCCGCTCCCAGCCGGACGATTCTCGCCTCGCTTCGACCAAGCTCCCGAGCTCGCTGTTCTCGTTTCCGTTCCATCCCCAGACGGGAGGACACCGGGAGGGTTGACTTCTTATCGCTCGCTACCGAACACAGCAGAGGGGAAAAAACAAACAAACAAACAAACTTAGCTTTTCAGTCCGCAAGGACGCGGCATTGCTTCTCCTCCCACCATCGGCCACACCCTGCCACTCCAGGAACGCGGAGAGAACGGAGGCCTTGAATATCTATCCACGCTCTGTTGAACCGCCTACTGCCCCTTCACCAGTCCCCAAGCCACCAGGCTCCGTGCCCCAGCAGGAAGCCCTCTGCCTCAGAAGAAACATACTGCCAGGACGCTTGAAGATTTCAAAGCACGCACCTCTTACTCACACAGAGCCATGGGAAGGCCGAATGCTGAGGACCCCTCACGTGTTCCGAGAATCACGTCCAGGCAGCTCACGTCCATCTCGGAAGGTATCTTCTCAGCCCACGGCCCAGCACTGATTCATCTGCAAGGGTGGCCGAAAAAGCCCAGCGTTAGCTCTCACTCATTAAGCTCTGTGGCTGTGGGAATGCTATTCTTTAGCCCTTTCCCCCCCTCTCGCCTATGTATCGGGTCCTCTACGAGAACACTGAGTCAGTCAGCCATGACGCACCACCGCTCTCCCTTGCGTGACTGGCGTACCTGCAGAATTCCCGTTGGCTCCTGAGCCCTTAACCCATGGAGATGCTCCCTGGAATGCCTGCAAGTGTGCTGTACAAGGACACGGCAGAAGCAGAGCGAGGACAAAGACACAGACAGAAACAGACAGACAGAACGTATTGGCCAATACGAGAGAGCAACAAGAGAGAAACACATGAGAGGCAGCCAGAAACCTTACCACCTTGCGTCTTCCTCCTCGAGCCAAGCGTCTGCTGAGAAGGACACCGTGTTCCAGAGAAACCAGCACCCGTGACAAACGGAAGCCCTGACAAACGGGAGCTACCAAGGAAGCACCTCGGGAACCTCCGCTCGGACTCGCTGTCTAAGCAAACGTGACTTCCCTTCCTAGACCCGAGTGGGCCGTAAGCCGAGAGATTTCCAGACCCGACACTTATCTCCCGGTCAGCGATGGCTGCTCCGCTCCCAGCCGGACGATTCTCGCCTCGCTTCGACCAAGCTCCCGAGCTCGCTGTTCTCGTTTCCGTTCCATCCCCAGACGGGAGGACACCGGGAGGGTTGACTTCTTATCGCTCGCTACCGAACACAGCAGAGGGGAAAAAACAAACAAACAAACAAACTTAGCTTTTCAGTCCGCAAGGACGCGGCATTGCTTCTCCTCCCACCATCGGCCACCCCCTCCCGCTGCCACTCCAGGAACGCGGAGAGAACGGAGGCCTTGAATATCTATCCACGCTCTGTTGAACCGCCTACTGCCCCTTCACCAGTCCCCAAGCCACCAGGCTCCGTGCCCCAGCAGGAAGCCCTCTGCCTCAGAAGAAACATACTGCCAGGACGCTTGAAGATTTCAAAGCACGCACCTCTTACTCACACAGAGCCATGGGAAGGCCGAATGCTGAGGACCCCTCACGTGTTCCGAGAATCACGTCCAGGCAGCTCACGTCCATCTCGGAAGGTATCTTCTCAGCCCACGGCCCAGCACTGATTCATCTGCAAGGGTGGCCGAAAAAGCCCAGCGTTAGCTCTCACTCATTAAGCTCTGTGGCTGTGGGAATGCTATTCTTTAGCCCTTTCCCCCCCTCTCGCCTATGTATCGGGTCCTCTACGAGAACACTGAGTCAGTCAGCCATGACGCACCACCGCTCTCCCTTGCGTGACTGGCGTACCTGCAGAATTCCCGTTGGCTCCTGAGCCCTTAACCCATGGAGATGCTCCCTGGAATGCCTGCAAGTGTGCTGTACAAGGACACGGCAGAAGCAGAGCGAGGACAAAGACACAGACAGAAACAGACAGACAGAACGTATTGGCCAATACGAGAGAGCAACAAGAGAGAAACACATGAGAGGCAGCCAGAAACCTTACCACCTTGCGTCTTCCTCCTCGAGCCAAGCGTCTGCTGAGAAGGACACCGTGTTCCAGAGAAACCAGCACCCGTGACAAACGGAAGCCCTGACAAACGGGAGCTACCAAGGAAGCACCTCGGGAACCTCCGCTCGGACTCGCTGTCTAAGCAAACGTGACTTCCCTTCCTAGACCCGAGTGGGCCGTAAGCCGAGAGATTTCCAGACCCGACACTTATCTCCGGGTCAGCGATGGCTGCTCCGCTCCCAGCCGGACGATTCTCGCCTCGCTTCGACCAAGCTCCCGAGCTCGCTGTTCTCCTTTCCGTTCCATCCCCAGACGGGAGGACACCGGGAGGGTTGACTTCTTATCGCTCGCTACCGAACACAGCAGAGGGGAAAAAACAAACAAACAAACAAACAAACAACTTAGCTTTTCAGTCCGCAAGGACGCGGCATCGCTTCTCCTCCCACCATCGGCCATCTCCACCCGCTGCCACTCCAGGAACGCGGAGAGAACGGAGGCCTTGAATATCTATCCACGCTCTGTTGAACCGCCTACTGCCCCTTCACCAGTCCCCAAGCCACCAGGCTCCGTGCCCCAGCAGGAAGCCCTCTGCCTCAGAAGAAACATACTGCCAGGACGCTTGAAGATTTCAAAGCATGCACCTCTTACTCACACAGAGCCATGGGAAGGCCGAACGCTGAGGACCCCTCACGTGTTCCGAGAATCACGTCCAGGCAGCTCACGTCCATCTCGGACGGTATCTTCTCAGCCCACGGACCCGCACTGATTCCTCTGCAAGGTTGGCCGAAAAAGCCCAGCATTAGCTCTCACTCACTAAGCTCTGTGGCTGTGGGAATGCTATCCTTTAGCCCTTTCCCCCCCTCTCGCCTATGTATCGGGTCCTCTACGAGAACACTGAGTCAGTCAGCCATGACGCACCACCGCTCTCCCTTGCGCGATTGGCGTACCTGCAGAATTCCTGTTGGCTCCTGAGGCCTTAACCCTTGGAGATGCCCCCGGAATGCCTGCAAGTGTGCTGTACAAGGACACGGCAGAAGCAGAGCGAGGACAAAGACACAGACAGAAACAGACAGACAGGACGTATTGGCCAATACGAGAGAGCAACAAGAGAGAAACACATGAGAGGCAGCCAGAAACCTTACCACCTTGCGTCTTCCTCCTCGAGCCAAGCGTCTGCTGAGAAGGACACAGTCTTCCTGAGAAACCAGCACCCGTGACAAACGGAAGCCCTGACAAACGGGAGCTACCAAGGAAGCACCTCGGGAACCTCCGCTCGGACTCGCTGTCTAAGCAAACGTGACTTCCCTTCCTAGACCCGAGTGGGCCGTAAGCCGAGAGATTTCCAGACCCGACACTTATCTCCCGGTCAGCGATGGCTGCTCCGCTCCCAGCCGGACGATTCTCGCCTCGCTTCGACCAAGCTCCCGAGCTCGCTGTTCTCGTTTCCGTTCCATCCCCAGACGGGAGGACACCGGGAGGGTTGACTTCTTATCGCTCGCTACCGAACACAGCAGAGGGGAAAAAACAAACAAACAAACAAACTTAGCTTTTCAGTCCGCAAGGACGCGGCATTGCTTCTCCTCCCACCATCGGCCACCCCCTCCCGCTGCCACTCCAGGAACGCGGAGAGAACGGAGGCCTTGAATATCTATCCACGCTCTGTTGAACCGCCTACTGCCCCTTCACCAGTCCCCAAGCCACCAGGCTCCGTGCCCCAGCAGGAAGCCCTCTGCCTCAGAAGAAACATACTGCCAGGACGCTTGAAGATTTCAAAGCACGCACCTCTTACTCACACAGAGCCATGGGAAGGCCGAATGCTGAGGACCCCTCACGTGTTCCGAGAATCACGTCCAGGCAGCTCACGTCCATCTCGGAAGGTATCTTCTCAGCCCACGGCCCAGCACTGATTCATCTGCAAGGGTGGCCGAAAAAGCCCAGCGTTAGCTCTCACTCATTAAGCTCTGTGGCTGTGGGAATGCTATTCTTTAGCCCTTTCCCCCCCTCTCGCCTATGTATCGGGTCCTCTACGAGAACACTGAGTCAGTCAGCCATGACGCACCACCGCTCTCCCTTGCGTGACTGGCGTACCTGCAGAATTCCCGTTGGCTCCTGAGCCCTTAACCCATGGAGATGCTCCCTGGAATGCCTGCAAGTGTGCTGTACAAGGACACGGCAGAAGCAGAGCGAGGACAAAGACACAGACAGAAACAGACAGACAGAACGTATTGGCCAATACGAGAGAGCAACAAGAGAGAAACACATGAGAGGCAGCCAGAAACCTTACCACCTTGCGTCTTCCTCCTCGAGCCAAGCGTCTGCTGAGAAGGACACCGTGTTCCAGAGAAACCAGCACCCGTGACAAACGGAAGCCCTGACAAACGGGAGCTACCAAGGAAGCACCTCGGGAACCTCCGCTCGGACTCGCTGTCTAAGCAAACGTGACTTCCCTTCCTAGACCCGAGTGGGCCGTAAGCCGAGAGATTTCCAGACCCGACACTTATCTCCCGGTCAGCGATGGCTGCTCCGCTCCCAGCCGGACGATTCTCGCCTCGCTTCGACCAAGCTCCCGAGCTCGCTGTTCTCGTTTCCGTTCCATCCCCAGACGGGAGGACACCGGGAGGGTTGACTTCTTATCGCTCGCTACCGAACACAGCAGAGGGGAAAAAACAAAACAAACAAACAAACAACTTAGCTTTTCAGTCCGCAAGGACGCGGCATCGCTTCTCCTCCCACCATCGGCCATCTCCACCCGCTGCCACTCCAGGAACGCGGATAGAACGGAGGCCTTGAATATCTATCCACGCTCTGTTGAACCGCCTACTGCCCCTTCACCAGTACCCAAGCCACCAGGCTCCGTGCCCCAGCAGGAAGCCCTCTGCCTCAGAAGAAACATACTGCCAGGACGCTTGAAGATTTCAAAGCACGCACCTCTTACTCACACAGAGCCATGGGAAGGCCGAACGCTGAGGACCCTTCACGTGTTCCGAGAATCACGTCCAGGCAGCTCAAGTCCATCTCGGACGGTATCTTCTCAGCCAACGGCCCAGCACTGATTCCTCTGCAAGGGTGGCCGAAAAAGCCCAGCGTTAGCTCTCACTCACTAAGCTCTGTGGCTGTGGGAATGCTATCCTTTAGCCCTTTCCCCCCCCCTCTCGCTTATGTATCGGGTCCTCTACGAGAACACTGAGTCAGTCAGCCATGACGCACCACCGCTCTCCCTTGCGCGACTGGCGTACCTGCAGAATTCCCGTTGGCTCCTGAGCCCTTAATCCTTGGAGATGCTCCCTGGAATGCCTGCAAGTGTGCTGTACAAGGACACGGCAGAAGCAGAGCGAGGACAAAGACACAGACAGAAACAGACAGACAGGACGTATTGGCCAATACGAGAGAGCAACAAGAGAGAAACACATGAGAGGCAGCCAGAAACCTTACCACCTTGCGTCTTCCTCCTCGAGCCAAGCGTCTGCTGAGAAGGACACCGTGTTCCAGAGAAACCAGCACCCGTGACAAACGGAAGCCCTGACAAACGGGAGCTACCAAGGAAGCACCTCGGGAACCTCCGCTCGGACTCGCTGTCTAAGCAAAGGTGACTTCCCTTCCTAGACCCGAGTGGGCCGTAAGCCGAGAGATTTCCAGACCCGACACTTATCTCCCGGTCAGCGATGGCTGCTCCGCTCCCAGCCGGACGATTCTCGCCTCGCTTCGACCAAGCTCCCGAGCTCGCTGTTCTCCTTTCCGTTCCATCCCCAGACGGGAGGACACCGGGAGGGTTGACTTCTTATCGCTCGCTACCGAACACAGCAGAGGGGAAAAAACAAACAAACAAACAACTTAGCTTTTCAGTCCGCAAGGACGCGGCATCGCTTCTCCTCCCACCATCGGCCACCCCCTCCCGCTGCCACTCCAGGAACGCGGAGAGAACGGAGGCCTTGAATATCTATCCACGCTCTGTTGAACCGCCTACTGCCCCTTCACCAGTCCCCAAGCCACCAGGCTCCGTGCCCCAGCAGGAAGCCCTCTGCCTCAGAAGAAACATACTGCCAGGACGCTTGAAGATTTCAAAGCACGCACCTCTTACTCACACAGAGCCATGGGAAGGCCGAACGCTGAGGACCCCTCACGTGTTCCGAGAATCACGTCCAGGCAGCTCACGTCCATCTCGGACGGTATCTTCTCAGCCCACGGACCCGCACTGATTCCTCTGCAAGGTTGGCCGAAAAAGCCCAGCATTAGCTCTCACTCACTAAGCTCTGTGGCTGTGGGAATGCTATCCTTTAGCCCTTTCCCCCCCTCTCGCCTATGTATCGGGTCCTCTACGAGAACACTGAGTCAGTCAGCCATGACGCACCACCGCTCTCCCTTGCGCGATTGGCGTACCTGCAGAATTCCTGTTGGCTCCTGAGGCCTTAACCCTTGGAGAGGCCCCCGGAATGCCTGCAAGTGTGCTGTACAAGGACACGGCAGAAGCAGAGCGAGGACAAAGACACAGACAGAAACAGACAGACAGGACGTATTGGCCAATACGAGAGAGCAACAAGAGAGAAACACATGAGAGGCAGCCAGAAACCTTACCACCTTGCGTCTTCCTCCTCGAGCCAAGCGTCTGCTGAGAAGGACACAGTCTTCCTGAGAAACCAGCACCCGTGACAAACGGAAGCCCTGACAAACGGGAGCTACCAAGGAAGCACCTCGGGAACCTCCGCTCGGACTCGCTGTCTAAGCAAACGTGACTTCCCTTCCTAGACCCGAGTGGGCCGTAAGCCGAGAGATTTCCAGACCCGACACTTATCTCCCGGTCAGCGATGGCTGCTCCGCTCCCAGCCGGACGATTCTCGCCTCGCTTCGACCAAGCTCCCGAGCTCGCTGTTCTCCTTTCCGTTCCATCCCCAGACGGGAGGACACCGGGAGGGTTGACTTCTTATCGCTCGCTACCGAACACAGCAGAGGGGAAAAAACAAACAAACAAACAAACTTAGCTTTTCAGTCCGCAAGGACGCGGCATTGCTTCTCCTCCCACCATCGGCCACCCCCTCCCGCTGCCACTCCAGGAACGCGGAGAGAACGGAGGCCTTGAATATCTATCCACGCTCTGTTGAACCGCCTACTGCCCCTTCACCAGTCCCCAAGCCACCAGGCTCCGTGCCCCAGCAGGAAGCCCTCTGCCTCAGAAGAAACATACTGCCAGGACGCTTGAAGATTTCAAAGCACGCACCTCTTACTCACACAGAGCCATGGGAAGGCCGAATGCTGAGGACCCCTCACGTGTTCCGAGAATCACGTCCAGGCAGCTCACGTCCATCTCGGAAGGTATCTTCTCAGCCCACGGCCCAGCACTGATTCATCTGCAAGGGTGGCCGAAAAAGCCCAGCGTTAGCTCTCACTCATTAAGCTCTGTGGCTGTGGGAATGCTATTCTTTAGCCCTTTCCCCCCCTCTCGCCTATGTATCGGGTCCTCTACGAGAACACTGAGTCAGTCAGCCATGACGCACCACCGCTCTCCCTTGCGTGACTGGCGTACCTGCAGAATTCCCGTTGGCTCCTGAGCCCTTAACCCATGGAGATGCTCCCTGGAATGCCTGCAAGTGTGCTGTACAAGGACACGGCAGAAGCAGAGCGAGGACAAAGACACAGACAGAAACAGACAGACAGGACGTATTGGCCAATACGAGAGAGCAACAAGAGAGAAACACATGAGAGGCAGCCAGAAACCTTACCACCTTGCGTCTTCCTCCTCGAGCCAAGCGTCTGCTGAGAAGGACACAGTCTTCCTGAGAAACCAGCACCCGTGACAAACGGAAGCCCTGACAAACGGGAGCTACCAAGGAAGCACCTCGGGAACCTCCGCTCGGACTCGCTGTCTAAGCAAACGTGACTTCCCTTCCTAGACCCGAGTGGGCCGTAAGCCGAGAGATTTCCAGACCCGACACTTATCTCCCGGTCAGCGATGGCTGCTCCGCTCCCAGCCGGACGATTCTCGCCTCGCTTCGACCAAGCTCCCGAGCTCGCTGTTCTCGTTTCCGTTCCATCCCCAGACGGGAGGACACCGGGAGGGTTGACTTCTTATCGCTCGCTACCGAACACAGCAGAGGGGAAAAAACAAACAAACAAACAAACTTAGCTTTTCAGTCCGCAAGGACGCGGCATTGCTTCTCCTCCCACCATCGGCCACCCCCTCCCGCTGCCACTCCAGGAACGCGGAGAGAACGGAGGCCTTGAATATCTATCCACGCTCTGTTGAACCGCCTACTGCCCCTTCACCAGTCCCCAAGCCACCAGGCTCCGTGCCCCAGCAGGAAGCCCTCTGCCTCAGAAGAAACATACTGCCAGGACGCTTGAAGATTTCAAAGCACGCACCTCTTACTCACACAGAGCCATGGGAAGGCCGAATGCTGAGGACCCCTCATGTGTTCCGAGAATCACGTCCAGGCAGCTCACGTCCATCTCGGAAGGTATCTTCTCAGCCCACGGCCCAGCACTGATTCATCTGCAAGGGTGGCCGAAAAAGCCCAGCGTTAGCTCTCACTCATTAAGCTCTGTGGCTGTGGGAATGCTATTCTTTAGCCCTTTCCCCCCCTCTCGCCTATGTATCGGGTCCTCTACGAGAACACTGAGTCAGTCAGCCATGACGCACCACCGCTCTCCCTTGCGTGACTGGCGTACCTGCAGAATTCCCGTTGGCTCCTGAGCCCTTAACCCATGGAGATGCTCCCTGGAATGCCTGCAAGTGTGCTGTACAAGGACACGGCAGAAGCAGAGCGAGGACAAAGACACAGACAGAAACAGACAGACAGAACGTATTGGCCAATACGAGAGAGCAACAAGAGAGAAACACATGAGAGGCAGCCAGAAACCTTACCACCTTGCGTCTTCCTCCTCGAGCCAAGCGTCTGCTGAGAAGGACACCGTGTTCCAGAGAAACCAGCACCCGTGACAAACGCAAGCCCTGACAAACGGGAGCTACCAAGGAAGCACCTCGGGAACCTCCGCTCGGACTCGCTGTCTAAGCAAACGTGACTTCCCTTCCTAGACCCGAGTGGGCCGTAAGCCGAGAGATTTCCAGACCCGACACTTATCTCCGGGTCAGCGATGGCTGCTCCGCTCCCAGCCGGACGATTCTCGCCTCGCTTCGACCAAGCTCCCGAGCTCGCTGTTCTCCTTTCCGTTCCATCCCCAGACGGGAGGACACCGGGAGGGTTGACTTCTTATCGCTCGCTACCGAACACAGCAGAGGGGAAAAAACAAACAAACAAACAAACAACTTAGCTTTTCAGTCCGCAAGGACGCGGCATCGCTTCTCCTCCCACCATCGGCCATCTCCACCCGCTGCCACTCCAGGAACGCGGAGAGAACGGAGGCCTTGAATATCTATCCACGCTCTGTTGAACCGCCTACTGCCCCTTCACCAGTCCCCAAGCCACCAGGCTCCGTGCCCCAGCAGGAAGCCCTCTGCCTCAGAAGAAACATACTGCCAGGACGCTGGAAGATTTCAAAGCACGCACCTCTTACTCACACAGAGCCATGGGAAGGCCGAACGCTGAGGACCCCTCACGTGTTCCGAGAATCACGTCCAGGCAGCTCACGTCCATCTCGGACGGTATCTTCTCAGCCCACGGACCCGCACTGATTCCTCTGCAAGGTTGGCCGAAAAAGCCCAGCATTAGCTCTCACTCACTAAGCTCTGTGGCTGTGGGAATGCTATCCTTTAGCCCTTTCCCCCCCTCTCGCCTATGTATCGGGTCCTCTACGAGAACACTGAGTCAGTCAGCCATGACGCACCACCGCTCTCCCTTGCGCGATTGGCGTACCTGCAGAATTCCTGTTGGCTCCTGAGGCCTTAACCCTTGGAGATGCCCCCGGAATGCCTGCAAGTGTGCTGTACAAGGACACGGCAGAAGCAGAGCGAGGACAAAGACACAGACAGAAACAGACAGACAGGACGTATTGGCCAATACGAGAGAGCAACAAGAGAGAAACACATGAGAGGCAGCCAGAAACCTTACCACCTTGCGTCTTCCTCCTCGAGCCAAGCGTCTGCTGAGAAGGACACCGTGTTCCTGAGAAACCAGCACCCGTGACAAACGGAAGCCCTGACAAACGGGAGCTACCAAGGAAGCACCTCGGGAACCTCCGCTCGGACTCGCTGTCTAAGCAAACGTGACTTCCCTTCCTAGACCCGAGTGGGCCGTAAGCCGAGAGATTTCCAGACCCGACACTTATCTCCCGGTCAGCGATGGCTGCTCCGCTCCCAGCCGGACGATTCTCGCCTCGCTTCGACCAAGCTCCCGAGCTCGCTGTTCTCGTTTCCGTTCCATCCCCAGACGGGAGGACACCGGGAGGGTTGACTTCTTATCGCTCGCTACCGAACACAGCAGAGGGGAAAAAACAAACAAACAAACAAACTTAGCTTTTCAGTCCGCAAGGACGCGGCATTGCTTCTCCTCCCACCATCGGCCACCCCCTCCCGCTGCCACTCCAGGAACGCGGAGAGAACGGAGGCCTTGAATATCTATCCACGCTCTGTTGAACCGCCTACTGCCCCTTCACCAGTCCCCAAGCCACCAGGCTCCGTGCCCCAGCAGGAAGCCCTCTGCCTCAGAAGAAACATACTGCCAGGACGCTTGAAGATTTCAAAGCACGCACCTCTTACTCACACAGAGCCATGGGAAGGCCGAATGCTGAGGACCCCTCACGTGTTCCGAGAATCACGTCCAGGCAGCTCACGTCCATCTCGGAAGGTATCTTCTCAGCCCACGGCCCAGCACTGATTCATCTGCAAGGGTGGCCGAAAAAGCCCAGCGTTAGCTCTCACTCATTAAGCTCTGTGGCTGTGGGAATGCTATTCTTTAGCCCTTTCCCCCCCTCTCGCCTATGTATCGGGTCCTCTACGAGAACACTGAGTCAGTCAGCCATGACGCACCACCGCTCTCCCTTGCGTGACTGGCGTACCTGCAGAATTCCCGTTGGCTCCTGAGCCCTTAACCCATGGAGATGCTCCCTGGAATGCCTGCAAGTGTGCTGTACAAGGACACGGCAGAAGCAGAGCGAGGACAAAGACACAGACAGAAACAGACAGACAGGACGTATTGGCCAATACGAGAGAGCAACAAGAGAGAAACACATGAGAGGCAGCCAGAAACCTTACCACCTTGCGTCTTCCTCCTCGAGCCAAGCGTCTGCTGAGAAGGACACCGTGTTCCAGAGAAACCAGCACCCGTGACAAACGGAAGCCCTGACAAACGGGAGCTACCAAGGAAGCACCTCGGGAACCTCCGCTCGGACTCGCTGTCTAAGCAAAGGTGACTTCCCTTCCTAGACCCGAGTGGGCCGTAAGCCGAGAGATTTCCAGACCCGACACTTATCTCCCGGTCAGCGATGGCTGCTCCGCTCCCAGCCGGACGATTCTCGCCTCGCTTCGACCAAGCTCCCGAGCTCGCTGTTCTCCTTTCCGTTCCATCCCCAGACGGGAGGACACCGGGAGGGTTGACTTCTTATCGCTCGCTACCGAACACAGCAGAGGGGAAAAAACAAACAAACAAACAACTTAGCTTTTCAGTCCGCAAGGACGCGGCATCGCTTCTCCTCCCACCATCGGCCACCCCCTCCCGCTGCCACTCCAGGAACGCGGAGAGAACGGAGGCCTTGAATATCTATCCACGCTCTGTTGAACCGCCTACTGCCCCTTCACCAGTCCCCAAGCCACCAGGCTCCGTGCCCCAGCAGGAAGCCCTCTGCCTCAGAAGAAACATACTGCCAGGACGCTTGAAGATTTCAAAGCACGCACCTCTTACTCACACAGAGCCATGGGAAGGCCGAACGCTGAGGACCCCTCACGTGTTCCGAGAATCACGTCCAGGCAGCTCACGTCCATCTCGGACGGTATCTTCTCAGCCCACGGACCCGCACTGATTCCTCTGCAAGGTTGGCCGAAAAAGCCCAGCATTAGCTCTCACTCACTAAGCTCTGTGGCTGTGGGAATGCTATCCTTTAGCCCTTTCCCCCCCTCTCGCCTATGTATCGGGTCCTCTACGAGAACACTGAGTCAGTCAGCCATGACGCACCACCGCTCTCCCTTGCGCGATTGGCGTACCTGCAGAATTCCTGTTGGCTCCTGAGGCCTTAACCCTTGGAGATGCCCCCGGAATGCCTGCAAGTGTGCTGTACAAGGACACGGCAGAAGCAGAGCGAGGACAAAGACACAGACAGAAACAGACAGACAGGACGTATTGGCCAATACGAGAGAGCAACAAGAGAGAAACACATGAGAGGCAGCCAGAAACCTTACCACCTTGCGTCTTCCTCCTCGAGCCAAGCGTCTGCTGAGAAGGACACAGTCTTCCTGAGAAACCAGCACCCGTGACAAACGGAAGCCCTGACAAACGGGAGCTACCAAGGAAGCACCTCGGGAACCTCCGCTCGGACTCGCTGTCTAAGCAAACGTGACTTCCCTTCCTAGACCCGAGTGGGCCGTAAGCCGAGAGATTTCCAGACCCGACACTTATCTCCCGGTCAGCGATGGCTGCTCCGCTCCCAGCCGGACGATTCTCGCCTCGCTTCGACCAAGCTCCCGAGCTCGCTGTTCTCGTTTCCGTTCCATCCCCAGACGGGAGGACACCGGGAGGGTTGACTTCTTATCGCTCGCTACCGAACACAGCAGAGGGGAAAAAACAAACAAACAAACAAACTTAGCTTTTCAGTCCGCAAGGACGCGGCATTGCTTCTCCTCCCACCATCGGCCACCCCCTCCCGCTGCCACTCCAGGAACGCGGAGAGAACGGAGGCCTTGAATATCTATCCACGCTCTGTTGAACCGCCTACTGCCCCTTCACCAGTCCCCAAGCCACCAGGCTCCGTGCCCCAGCAGGAAGCCCTCTGCCTCAGAAGAAACATACTGCCAGGACGCTTGAAGATTTCAAAGCACGCACCTCTTACTCACACAGAGCCATGGGAAGGCCGAATGCTGAGGACCCCTCACGTGTTCCGAGAATCACGTCCAGGCAGCTCACGTCCATCTCGGAAGGTATCTTCTCAGCCCACGGCCCAGCACTGATTCATCTGCAAGGGTGGCCGAAAAAGCCCAGCGTTAGCTCTCACTCATTAAGCTCTGTGGCTGTGGGAATGCTATTCTTTAGCCCTTTCCCCCCCTCTCGCCTATGTATCGGGTCCTCTACGAGAACACTGAGTCAGTCAGCCATGACGCACCACCGCTCTCCCTTGCGTGACTGGCGTACCTGCAGAATTCCCGTTGGCTCCTGAGCCCTTAACCCATGGAGATGCTCCCTGGAATGCCTGCAAGTGTGCTGTACAAGGACACGGCAGAAGCAGAGCGAGGACAAAGACACAGACAGAAACAGACAGACAGAACGTATTGGCCAATACGAGAGAGCAACAAGAGAGAAACACATGAGAGGCAGCCAGAAACCTTACCACCTTGCGTCTTCCTCCTCGAGCCAAGCGTCTGCTGAGAAGGACACCGTGTTCCAGAGAAACCAGCACCCGTGACAAACGCAAGCCCTGACAAACGGGAGCTACCAAGGAAGCACCTCGGGAACCTCCGCTCGGACTCGCTGTCTAAGCAAAGGTGACTTCCCTTCCTAGACCCGAGTGGGCCGTAAGCCGAGAGATTTCCAGACCCGACACTTATCTCCCGGTCAGCGATGGCTGCTCCGCTCCCAGCCGGACGATTCTCGCCTCGCTTCGACCAAGCTCCCGAGCTCGCTGTTCTCCTTTCCGTTCCATCCCCAGACGGGAGGACACCGGGAGGGTTGACTTCTTATCGCTCGCTACCGAACACAGCAGAGGGGAAAAAACAAAACAAACAAACAAACAACTTAGCTTTTCAGTCCGCAAGGACGCGGCATCGCTTCTCCTCCCACCATCGGCCATCTCCACCCGCTGCCACTCCAGGAACGCGGAGAGAACGGAGGCCTTGAATATCTATCCACGCTCTGTTGAACCGCCTACTGCCCCTTCACCAGTCCCCAAGCCACCAGGCTCCGTGCCCCAGCAGGAAGCCCTCTGCCTCAGAAGAAACATACTGCCAGGACGCTTGAAGATTTCAAAGCACGCACCTCTTACTCACACAGAGCCATGGGAAGGCCGAACGCTGAGGACCCTTCACGTGTTCCGAGAATCACGTCCAGGCAGCTCAAGTCCATCTCGGACGGTATCTTCTCAGCCAACGGCCCAGCACTGATTCCTCTGCAAGGGTGGCCGAAAAAGCCCAGCGTTAGCTCTCACTCATTAAGCTCTGTGGCTGTGGGAATGCTATCCTTTAGCCCTTCCCCCCCCCTCTCGCTTATGTATCGGGTCCTCTACGAGAACACTGAGTCAGTCAGCCATGACGCACCACCGCTCTCCCTTGCGCGACTGGCGTACCTGCAGAATTCCCGTTGGCTCCTGAGCCCTTAATCCTTGGAGATGCTCCCTGGAATGCCTGCAAGTGTGCTGTACAAGGACACGGCAGAAGCAGAGCGAGGACAAAGACACAGACAGAAACAGACAGACAGGACGTATTGGCCAATACGAGAGAGCAACAAGAGAGAAACACATGAGAGGCAGCCAGAAACCTTACCACCTTGCGTCTTCCTCCTCGAGCCAAGCGTCTGCTGAGAAGGACACCGTGTTCCAGAGAAACCAGCACCCGTGACAAACGGAAGCCCTGACAAACGGGAGCTACCAAGGAAGCACCTCGGGAACCTCCGCTCGGACTCGCTGTCTAAGCAAAGGTGACTTCCCTTCCTAGACCCGAGTGGGCCGTAAGCCGAGAGATTTCCAGACCCGACACTTATCTCCCGGTCAGCGATGGCTGCTCCGCTCCCAGCCGGACGATTCTCGCCTCGCTTCGACCAAGCTCCCGAGCTCGCTGTTCTCCTTTCCGTTCCATCCCCAGACGGGAGGACACCGGGAGGGTTGACTTCTTATCGCTCGCTACCGAACACAGCAGAGGGGAAAAAACAAACAAACAACTTAGCTTTTCAGTCCGCAAGGACGCGGCATCGCTTCTCCTCCCACCATCGGCCATCTCCACCCGCTGCCACTCCAGGAACGCGGAGAGAACGGAGGCCTTGAATATCTATCCACGCTCTGTTGAACCGCCTACTGCCCCTTCACCAGTCCCCAAGCCACCAGGCTCCGTGCCCCAGCAGGAAGCTCTCTGCCTCAGAAGAAACATACTGCCAGGACGCTTGAAGATTTCAAAGCACGCACCTCTTACTCACACAGAGCCATGGGAAGGCCGAACACTGAGGACCCTTCACGTGTTCCGAGAATCACGTCCAGGCAGCTCAAGTCCATCTCGGACGGTATCTTCTCAGCCAACGGCCCAGCACTGATTCCTCTGCAAGGGTGGCCGAAAAAGCCCAGCGTTAGCTCTCACTCACTAAGCTCTGTGGCTGTGAGAATGCTATCCTTTAGCCCTTCCCCCCCCCTCTCGCCTATGTATCGGGTCCTCTACAAGAACACTGAGTCAGTCAGCCATGACGCACCACCGCTCTCCCTTGCGCGACTGGCGTACCTGCAGAATTCCCGTTGGCTCCTGAGCCCTTAATCCTTGGAGATGCTCCCTGGAATGCCTGCAAGTGTGCTGTACAAGGACACGGCAGAAGCAGAGCGAGGACAAAGAAACAGACAGACAGAACGTATTGGCCAATACGAGAAAGCAACAAGAGAGAAACACATGAGAGGCAGCCAGAAACCTTACCACCTTGCGTCTTCCTCCTCGAGCCAAGCGTCTGCTGAGAAGGACACCGTGTTCCAGAGAAACCAGCACCCGTGACAAACGGAAGCCCTGACAAACGGGAGCTACCAAGGAAGCACCTCGGGAACCTCCGCTCGGACTCGCTGTCTAAGCAAACGTGACTTCCCTTCCTAGACCCGAGTGGGCCGTAAGCCGAGAGATTTCTAGACCCGACACTTATCTCCGTGACAACGACGGGTGCTCCGCTCCCAGCCGGACGGTTCTCGCCTCGCTTCGGCCAAGCTCCAGAACTCGCTGTTCTCATTTTCCTTCCATCCCCGGACAGGATGACACCGGGAGGGTTGACTTCCTATCGCTCGCTACTCAACCCAGCAAAGGGGGAAAACCAACCAAGCAACTTACTTTTCAGTCTCCCTGTACCAGGGAAACCAGTACCCCTGACAACGTAAAAGGGAATACGTTGGCATCTCTGTCCGTAATGTCGCGTAACCTCTTCTCACATCTAAATTATGCTGCTGTCTTCTACCCTCCCACTCCGCCTCTCCCTGGCACTGCAGAAATACCAGTGGAGAAGAGCGCTTTGAGCCCACATCCAAATAGTCTCCTTACAGAGCAGACCCTGCAGAATTCTTCGCACCCAAAAGGAAGCTTATGGCCTGTGATGAAACCGACTGCTAGTTGTCCCCTACTTTTTTGAAGGCTCCCAAGACCACATCTGTGGAGATGTTCACCCAGCAGACCTGCTCATGTCCTGTGGAGGGAGACCGCAGGACTGCGAAGAATAGAGTCTCAAAGGGGCTGATCAGTGGAGAAGTTCATTTCCTATTTTGGTCTCTATGTGGGCGCATCTAGACTAGCAAGATTTTGCGCAAAAGTGGCCACTTGTGCAAAAACTTCCCAGCTGTCTACACTGGCTGCTTGAATTTGCGCAAGAGCACTGACGTTCTAATGGAAGAATTCAGTCCTTCTTGCGCAAACACTTTGACGCTCCCGCTCAGGGATAAGCCCTCTTGCGCAGGAATACTCGCACAACAAGGCCAGTGTAGACAGGCACCGTAATTTTTTCTGCAAGAAAGCCCCGATGGCTAAAATGGCTATCGGAGCTTTCTTGCGCAAAAGCGCATCTATACTGCGCACGGATGCTTTTGCGTAAAAGCACTTTTTGTGCAAAAGCATCCCTGCCAATCTAGACGCTCTTTTGCAGAAATACTTTTAACGGAAGAACTTTTCCGTTAAAAGCATTTCTGCAAAATCATGCCAGTCTAGACGCAGCCCCTAAGTATGACTGTCTTGAATACATGGTATTGGGGGCTGCACTGTGGAGGGGAGAGGTCTGAGGATCCCAGGGACACTGACAGTTTGGGGGATTTAGAGGCCCCAGAGTTGAAGAATAGCATGGAGGAGTGTTTGAGGGCCCTTGGTTGGCGGGCAAAGTCAACTCAGCAAGTTCATGGGGAACAATAATTGGAATTGGGGAGAGCTGGGGCTTAAGGGATCCCATGAATGGAGGGATAACCGATGCAGGGAGCAGATTAGGGAAGGATATGGCAGGCTGCCAGTGTTGGGAAGAAGGATGACTGAGGGGGTAGGAGTGCAACTTGAGGGCGCGGACGAAGGAATAACAGAGGCTGACAGGTTCCAAGCCTGGCGAGACAGGGGTGTGTGGGTTGGGAAGGAAGGAAGAAGGGAGGCTGGAAGGTCGCAGACCTGGCGAGACAGGGGTGTGCGAGGAGGGTGTGTGGGTTGGGAAGGAAGCCAACAGGGAGCTGAGAGGTCCCACGTACGGGGGATGGGCAGGAATAGGGCGCAGGTCGGGGTGAGCTTGGGGGTGTTGCAGGGAGCAAAATGGGGGACCGATAGACCCCATGAATGGAGAAAGGGGCTAGAGGGGACATGTTGGTTTGGGCGTTGTGGAGAGGAAGGAAAGCGAGGGACCCGAAGGATAAAAATATGGTTGAAGCGAGGGAGGGCACTCATGGGGGATAAGATTGGCTTGAGGGTGTTGTAATGCACTGGGGAAGTGAGGGAAGGGAGGTGCCGGTTCGGCTGCAGCACAGATAATGGGGGGGCAGGTTAGGCTGCGATAGGAGGAGTGGGGGTGCTGTTGGACTGGGGGTGTGATGGATTGGGGGTGGAGTGAAAAGGGGTGTGGGAAGCACTGGGGGCAGAGGAAGGGGGGCAGGTCGGGCTAGGGATGCAGGTTGGACTGGGAAGCGGGGGAATGGGGGTGTACGTTGGACTAGGGGTACTGAATGGACTGGAGAGTGAGAAGAATGGGGGTGCAGGTTGGGTTGAGGTGTAGAGTGCACAGAGAGTGTGAGGAGGGTGCAGGTTGAGCTAAGGATATTGAATAGACTGGGGGTAGGGTAACGGGGGTGCAGGCTGGGCAGGGGGGTATTGAATGGACTGGGGAAGAGGGGTGCAGGTTGCGCTGGGGGTGTTGAAAGGACTGGGGAGGGGGAGCAGATTGGTGGGGGGTGTTGAATGGACTGACGGGGAGCAGGAGGGGAGTGCAGCTGGGGCAGGGTGTGTTGCATGCACTGGGTGTGGGGGGGGGTGTAGAATGGACTGAGGGTGGGGGAGGGGCTTGCAGGTTGGGTGGGGGGTGTAGAATGGACTGGAGGGCAGGGGAGGGGGGTGTTCAGCATGCACTGGGGTGGGGGGTGTAGAATGGCCTGGGGGGCGGGGGAGGGGTTGCAGGTTGAGAGGGGGGTGTTGAAAGGACTGGGGGGGTAACAGGTGCAGGTTGGGTGGGGGGTGTAGAATGGCCGGGGGGGGTAACAGGTGCAGGTTGGGTGGGGGGTGTAGAATGGCCCGAGGGGGGTAACAGGTGCAGGTTGGGTGGGGGGGGTAGAATGGCCCGAGGGGGGTAACAGGTGCAGGTTGGGTGGGGGGGGGGGGGTGTAGAATGGAGCGGGGGCAGGACGGGTGGAAGGTGGGGGAGGGGGGTGCAGTTCGGGGGGGGGGCTGTGCAGAGGAGGGGGGCTGAGGACCGCGGGGCGGGGGCAGACAGGGGCGGGGCCTGAGTAGCGCTGCGGGGGCGCCCTACGATGCCGTTGGGGGCGGGGAGAGGCTGGAACACGCTGGGCGTGGCTATGACGGCCGGGGCGGGAGGGGCGTGGCTATGATTGGGGCGGGGCGGACTGAGACACGTCCCGGGAGGCCGCACTGTGGGAACTACAACTCCCAGGATGCATCGCTCACGCTGGGCGTGACACCGCGCGAGAGCAACCCCTGGATCAGTGGCTGGATTGTGATGTCACTTCCGCTGCTCCCGCCCAATCGAACAGCCCATGGGAGCTGCGGATTGGGGCACGGAACATTTCCCACAAGCCACCGCGGCTACTTTCCCTGCTCCCCTCGGCCCCCCCGCCTCAGAGACCCCCCCACCACCACCAAACTGCCCAGCCGGCTTGTCCTGTGGCGTCAGGACCTGCCAACCCCCCACTCTGCCCCCCCACCAAACCCCCTGTAGTCTGCCCCCCAACCCCCCACTCTGCCCCGCAGCCCCCCACTCTGCCCCCCACCAAACCCCCCTGCAGTCTGCCCCCCAACCCCCCACTCTGCCCCCCCGCACTCTACTCCCCCAACCCCTCCTGCAGTCTACTCCAGCACCACCCAACCCCCCCAGTCTGCTCCCCCCACCAAACCCCCCTGTAGTCTGTCCCCCAACCCCCCACTCCGCCCCCCGCACTCTACTCCACCCCAACCCCCCCGCAGTCTACTCCAGCACCACCAAACCCCCCCACTCTGCCCCCCCACCAAACCTCCCTGTAGTCTGCCCTCCAACCCCCCACTCTGCCCCCCCCGTACTCTACTCCACCCCAACCCCCCCTGCAGTCTATTCCAGCACCACCAACCCCCCCACTCTGCTCCCCCCACCAAACCTCCCTGTAGTCTGCCCCCCAACCCCTCAGTCTGCCCCCCTGCACTCTACTCCACCCCAACCCCCCCTGCAGTCTACTCCAGCACCACCAAACTCCCCCACTCTGCTCCCCCCACCAAACTCTTCGTCTGCTCCTCCCCAACCCCCCCACTCTGCCCCCCACCAAACTCTTCATTCAGTCTGCTCCTCCCCAACCCCCCCACTCTGCTCCTCCCTACCCCCAGCAGTCAGCTCCCCCCACCACATACCCCCCCACACAGACACCCAACTGCCCAGCGAGCTTGTGTGGGACAGGCAGATGCTGCTGCTGCCTTACAAAGTGCAGCGGGGCAGCGTGAGGCGGGTTGGGGGGGCTGCCTCCGGTTTGAAAACACTGAGGCCGTGTCTGCACTGGCGCCATCTCACGCCAAAGCGGCCGCTCTTGCGCGGAAACTTGCTGCCTGTCTACACTGGCCGTGTGTGCTTGCGCAAGGAAACTGACATTCTCCTGTGTACAACCAGGGCTCCAGGCGCAAGAACTAGGATGCTCCTGCTCAGGAAGAAGCCTCTTGCGCAAGAGCCCTTCCGGCACAGGCCAGTGCAGACAGGTAACAGGAATTTCTTGCGCAAGAAAGGCCGATGGTTAAAAGGGCCATCGGAGTTTATTGCGCAAGAGAGCGTCCACACTGGCACGGATGCTCTTGCGTAAAAGCACATGCCAGTGCAGACGCTCTCTCAGAATCCTAGAACCACAGAGCTGGAAGAGACCTCAGAAGGTCATTAAGTCCAGCCCCCTGCGCTAGGCAGGACCAATCCCAACTAAATCAACCCAGCCAGGGCTGTGTCAAGCCGACACTTAAACACCTCTAGGGATGGAGACTCCACTTCCTCCCTAGGGAACCCATCCCAGTGTTTCCCCACCTGCCTAGGGAAATAGTTTTTCCTAATATCCAACCTGGACCTCTCCCACCGCAACTTGAGACCTTTGCTCCTTGTTCTGCCATCTGTCACCACTGAGAACAGCCTTTCTGCAGCCTCTTTGGAACCTCCCTTCTTGTGACAAGCTGACTTAAAAGCTGTCTTCCCACAGGTATCAGCTAACGCCTCCTCCCTCCTTGCTGCCTCTGACAGACAGCGGGTGAGAGGGGAGAATGCGTGTAATCGACAGGATTTACCAATAACTTGAGGCTTATTGGTTAATCGTGTAGTCGTCTGTACGTTGACATTCCTAGAGAAAACCACTAAATCTGGTGTAGTGAGCTTAGCCCCTAACCAGCCAGCAATACCGCTGAGCTGATAAGTGCTGGGAACAGAACAGCTAAAAAGTCAGTGATAACATCTAACTCTAAAATGGTGAGCAATAAATTAAAACAGAACCTCTTAAATATGAATAAACTGCAACACCCGTGCAAAAGAATATGAACAGAACACTAGGCATTTAGATTTATTTCCAAAGTAAAAGGTTTGTGTATTTCTAGGGTAAAACATACATGAGTTTAACATCACGTTTTTATGTGATTGCTGGAACATGGATTACAGCAGGGGTTCTCAACATTCGTGATACCACCACCCCCTAAAATGCTAAACGAATTTGTGTGGCCACCCACCCTCACTGCCCTGGGTCGCTTCCTCCCCCCCTTCTCACCAGACTCCTTGCCCTCCTGGGGTTCCTTCATGGCACGTGCAGTCCTTAACGCCCTCCCCCTGCAGGCTCCTTTCCCCCATCTCTTTCTCCTCTGTGCCTCTTTTCTGCTCTGCATCCACTCTCCCGCTGCCTTGCCGCCTCCTGCAGCTAAGCCACACTCCTGAAGTCCCATGGCCCCGGCCACGCTGTGCGGCTTGCTGGCAGCTGCCTTCCGCCGCCCTGCCGCTCTTCACAGCCCGGGGGAAAGGGGTCACAAGTGAAAAACCCAATCCAGCTGCAACCCCCCCCCCCCCAAGTTGCTCACGACCCCCCTGGGGCTTGCGACCCAGTTTGAGAAACGCTGGATTAGAGACTACAGTAAGAACTTCCAGTCCCCCTTAGCACTGGTGCCTGCAGGACTAATTTGCTAGGTGATGCTTAATTTATATCTAAGGCAATAATGCAATGAGCCTGTAAGACAGTACTCGAGCCAAATAAAGACACAAGGCGGAAAAAGCCTTAAGCATAAGTAGTAACTAAAAATAACCCTAGATAATACCGTCTTAAACACTAAAATGCTGTCATGACTGAAGGGGTGACAGGTAGCCACGGGATGCTAGTTCATAGCATCTGGAAATAAAAGAAAAACAACAACAACAAATGGTCTGGTAGCACTTTATAGACTAACAAACAATGTAGCTAGGATCATGAGCTTTCGTGGACTCATGATACCATCTACATAAGAACATAGGGACGGCCGTACTGGGTCAGACCAAAGGTCCATCTAGCCCAATAGCCTGTCTGCCAACAGTGGCCAGCACCAGGTGCCCTGGAGAGGGTGGACCGAAGACAATGATCAAGCGATTTGTCTCCTGCCATCCTTCTCCAGCCTCTGATGAACAGAGGCCGGGGACACCATTTCTATCCTGTGGCTAATAGCCTTTTATGGACCTGACCTCCATGAAATTATCTAGCTTCTCTTTAAACTCTGTTATAGTCCCAGCCTTCACAGCCTCCTCTGGCAAGGAGTTCCACAGGTTGACTATGCGCTGTGTGAAACACTTTATTAGTTTTAAACCTGCTACCCGTTAATTTCATTTGGTGTCCTCTAGTTCTTCTATTATGGGAACTAATAAATAACTTTTCTTTATCTGCCCTCTCCACACCACTCATGATTTTATAGACCTCTATCATATCCCCCCTCGGTCTCCTCTTTTCTAAACTGAAAAGTCCCAGTCGCTTTAACCTCTCTTCATATGGGACCCGTTCCAAACCCCTAATCATTTTAGTTGCCCTTTTCTGAACCCTTTCCAAGGCCAAAATATCTTTTTTGAGGTGAGGAGACCACATCTGTACGCAGTGTCAAAGTCAGACAGGACTCTCAGATTTGCCAGACCGCTCTGTTTATTAGCAAAGCTGCTCTGCTAAATGCACTCAGAAAATGCGAGTGCCATACAAGGTTCAAACCCCTTGATTTATACAGTCAAAATTAACAGGATTAAAAGAGGGGCAAAACTTCACATAATTAGTGTGAGGCTAGTCAAGTATCTTCATTTCCACATCAAGCACACAGCAATCCCCTGTCCATGTCTCCTTGGTTATCTCAATTGCTTTCTCCCTAACACCTAATGTTCTTTTTCCTATTAACTCTGGCTAGCACTCTGATCTGCATACCTACAAACAACATTAACATACTTTTCTTCTTCCTGTTCAGAAAGCAACAGTATTGCTTTCACTTATTCAATTATTACAGCATAATTCATCTTTCTCTTACAGTAGAATTCTTTCTACCTTCACAATCCCTCCTTTTGGTCAAGCCACACCTATGACCAACAATTACTGGGTTCCGTACATTAACCGTTCTTTGTCTCCCTGTTCATCAGTGATATTTAAAATCATCAGATTAGCACTCTGGTGAGGGGTAGCTAGCTGTGTGACATGTCTTGCACAGTTTTGGATACAACAGGAGATTATCCTATTTGGGATCTTAATGATTTTTGTATGTTTTCAGTTAGTCAGGGCTCCCTGAAACAACCAGTTTCCTACGCCAGAGAAATTGGACAAGTTACTTAGCCATTTCCACAGGGAACTTGGCTCTTCGTGGGGAAGGTACGCAATCTGTTCCAAGTGGCTAGCACGATCTATTACATCATTGGTGTTGTCAGGTATATATACACACAACATTCTTTGCCAATGAGAGCTCAGGTCCCTCATTTTGCTGCCAGAACTATAGCCAATGCCTGACGGTTTTGGGGGGACACCTGTCAGATCGCTCCTGTTTCTTTGGCCAGGGCCCTTAAACTTTCTCCAGTTTCATTTGCCATGATTTCAACTACTGCTTGTAACCTCAGAAGTCTTTTTGCATGATGTATTACTCCCCCAAATGGGATAAAGGAACCACCAATAGTCTCTTCCCAAGCTAAGGGGCTTATGTGATTCACATACCGTTGGGCATCTTACAAGTCCCTTCTTTTTCACCTAAAATGACGGAGGCGTTCTCGTGGGAAGGACTCTAACGCTCGGAATTGTGGGAAGAGTAGGGCCGGATAACAGATACCCGACCACTTAACTGGTAATGCAGTATAGGCTTTTGTCCCGCAGTGATTCTCACACGGTGATTCTCCTTACGGGGAGTGGTGTTATTTGCATGGCATTGAAAGATTGTACTGTTCTCACTAGGGTGGCTGTAGGGGGAGCATGACAGTGATTTCATTCTCCGATCTTAGACAACTGCTCCTCCCCAGATTCAGGCCCGTCCCATTACACACCCAACACCAGTGACCTTTTCCCTCCTCCACACTTATCCATTTAGATACATTGATTCCCACTACTTCCCAAGTGTCATTACTGTTCCATGTCTTGTTAAACGGATGAGGTCCTCCGGTGAGGCCTGGGGAATTAAGTGGGATTGCCAAGACAGGAACCAGCTTGCGAGTGGGCTGGGATTGGGTTGCAGACCCAGCAATTAGAGATATTAAGGGTCTGAGCGATCCATACTTGCTGGTGGATAAAAGAATTGTCATTGTGGATTCCCCAGACCTTAAGACACCAGTGGCCGAGGAACAGGCCCCACCAGAGGCACATGTTGGAGGCAAGACCCTTTTGGTTCTGGCAACCTCAGCTGAGGGAACCACAGTCACGGTTTTATGTCCACCAGGCAGCAGGCGCTAGGCTCACTACTGCTTCTTCCTGGGCCTTCCTTTTGGTCCTCGTCTGCTTCCGGCAACCCTTACGCGAACGTAGGTTGTAAGGTATTGCAGGCTATTCCTCTACGTCTTCTTCTGGAGTCAAAATTGACTCTGCGTGGTCCTGAAGCGATGATTGGTCCGCAGGGGGTGGTGCCTTCTTACACTGCCAAGCCTGTATCCATGCTGCGATGCCGGATAGCTTAACAGCCGTCCGGGTAGTGAGCAGCACCTGATGCGGGCCCTTCCACCGGGGTTCCAAGGCGTGTTTGATGGTGGTGTCGTACGTAGACCCAATCATCTGTCTCGAGAGCGTGGCAGGCATCAGAGATAGGTTCCGTCGGCCAGGCAGCTTGAACCTGTGAATGGAAGTGACTTACAGCTTGCATTAGTCCCTTGCAGTACTGAAGGAGTATACTGCGAGTCAAGTTCAAGTCTGAGACTGGAGTAATGGTAGCCATTGTTCTCAATTTCAAAAGGACTTAATTTATGTCTTTGGGATGGGGTGGATTGAATTTCCATAAAGGCCAATGGGAAGGCTGCTGGCCAGCTTAACCCTGTAGAGTCACAACATTTTTTGCAAGCTTATTTTTTTAATCACACCATTTCATTTTTCAACTGCACCTGCGCTCTGTGGGTGGTAGGGACAGTGCAGCAGGTGTGTGACATGTAACACATGATCCAGGTGCTGAACAAGTTGTCCAGTAAAATGTGTACCCCGGTCACTGGACAGAGTGGCAGGAATTCCTTTTGCAGGCATAATATGATTTAACAAACATTTGGCAACAGACAGTGAATCAGCTTTGCGACAAGGAAAGGCTTCAATCCAACCTGAAAATAAGCATACCATAACCAAAATAAATTCATATCGTTGACACTTAGGCATTTGTACAAAATCAAGCTGCCAATGCAAGAACGGTGCTTGGGGCAGGCCCCAGAACCCATGAGCTACCTTTACAGGTTTGCCAACATTGTAGCTTTGGCAAGTGGTATAGGCGGTACAGTGGTGGGCTGCAAAACAGCTGAAATGTGGGGCTCACCATCCTGCCTTAGTTACAGCAGAGACCATCCCCTCCTTTCCGACATGCGAAACATCGTGAAGCAGGGCGGCCAGAGAGGGGTAGAGTGAAAAGGGGGCCACAAATGTACCAGTAGGCGAGCACCGACGGGAATCGGGGTATAGAGAGCAACCCGGGGCGACCCAGGAGTCTTTTTCTGCTTCTGGGGCAGAGTCTTGGAGCAGGATGAGGTCAGAAAGGGACGGCGGTGGTACAGAAACAGAAAGGGAACCGAGAAACGCACCTGGGGAAGGTTCTATGGCAGTATTACCCTTAGCAACATCAGTATCTGCTGTGGAGTGGCCAGGGCACTTAACAATAGCTAATGCAGATGGGAGTAAAACTGCATACAGGAGAGCAGCAATGTAGGGGCCATTCTTGATAGGGGCACCAGCAGAGGTAAGGAAACCCCGAGCTTGCCAGAGGGTGCCAAAGTCATGTACAACCCCAAAAGCGTAACGAGAATCAGTATAAATGGTGGCAGAGTGCCCCTCAGCCAGAAAGCAAGCGCGGGTTAGTGCAAGTCGCTGAACTAGTTGCCCTGTCACAGAAGGTAACGGCACAGCTTCTAGGGTTTCAGAGAGTGATACCTCAGCATATCCTGCAAGGAGACGACCTTGTCTATCTCGAAAGCAGGAACCGTCAGTGACTAACACAAGGTTGGAGTTAGAGAGAGGGACATCAGAAAGGTCGGGGCACGGGACGGTGACAGCAGAGACAGCTGCAAGGCAGTCGTGGGGTTCACCGTCATCAGACAGAGGAAGGAGAGTGGCAGGGTTCAACTGAGAACAGCGCTTTATGGTGATATGCGAAGCCGAAAGCAGTAAAAGTTCGTACCTAGTGAGGCGGGCGGAGGAAAGGTGAGCTGTATTATGTTCTAGCAGGAGAGTTTCTATAGAGTGGGGGACCATGAGAGAAAGAGGAGAGCAGAGGACAAGGGACTCAGCCATTTCGACTAGGCGTGCCGCAGCAGCCACAGCACGCAGGCAGGGGGGTAAACCCTGGGCAACAGGGTCCAAGGTGGCAGAGAAATAGGCCACTGGATGATTTTTGTCACCATGCTCCTGAGTAAGAACCCCAAGTGCACAACCAGATTGCTCGTGGCAGAAAAGAGTAAAAGGCTTAGAGTAGTTAGGTAACCCTAAGGTGGGGGCAGTGAGAAGCACTAGAGAGCCGGTTTCTGAGGCAGATAATGAAGGGGAACAGAGGAGTAGATCATTTACATATTGGACCAATGTGGACCCAGAGGGGAAGACCAGGTCAACGAGGTCTCTGGCTAATGCTTGGGAAAAGTAAGACGGGCTTTCTGTGTACCCCTAGGGAAGCATGGTCCATGTGTACTGCTGCCCCTTGTAAGAAAAGGCAAAAAGATACTGGGACTTAGGGTGAACCGGGACAGAAAAGAAAGCAGAACACAGATCAACAACAGTAAAATGAGTTGCATCTGGCAGGATAGAAGCCAGAATAGTTGCTGGGTTAGGGACTACAGGAAAGGTGGGTACAACAATGCAATTAATGGCTTGAAGATCCTGAACAAACAGCCATGATTTCCCATCAGCCTTTCGAACTGGGAGGATAGGGGTGTTACGGCACTGGAACACGGGACAATAATGTCTTGTTCCCGCAGGGTGAATATGACCAGAGCTGAAACCTCTAAATCCCAAAAACCCAGTCCCACGACCCCTTCTCCGACCTCATCCCCGTTCTTGGTACCCTCCCCGTTCCCGGTACTGTCTGCCCTGCCCTGAATAATGCTGTATTTGCAGAGCCATTAGCTTTTGCGAGGACTGCTCCTCTTTCCCTTTTAGAGTGCTGTGGCAATGCTCTGCCACTGCTTGCAATTTGTCCATGGTCTTGGCCTCCCATCCAACACTTATTTGCTTTAACATACTGCTAATAGCAGGTAGGAGGCCATTAACAAACGCATGCGCCAGGGCGCCCTGTCCATTTTCACCCGGTCGCTGTATAACAGAATGTTGCAGAAAACCCCACCCGGCCCATCAGTCAGTCGGGTGTGATAGTTCCCTGGGTTCTCTCTCTGTTGCTGTTTACAGCAATGTATGGCCGTCCAGTTGGTTTTTGGAGTCCATACTTGGGGAATGGCCTCATGCAGGCACTTAGCTTGATTCTTACATTTGTTCCAGTAGGCAGCGTCAGGACCAGTGTCTGGTCAATTAGAAGGATGCTCAGTGGTGGGCCAATTTGCTATCAGGAGCCATTTTTTTTTCTTGCTCGCTAGGGGTTATAAGGAGCTTACACAGTTGCAGGAGGTCTGCTTCAGAGGATTCATAGGCATTGCACACTAGCAAAAATTCCTCTGCAAATTTGGTAGGGTTTTCCTGGGGCTTTGGAAAACCTTTTACAATTGAGTGGAGCGCCGTGTGGGTCCAGGGTTTATAGCTCCAAGTGGGACCAGTCTGAGTCTTCTCGGAGGACGGGGTAAAGGGAAGCACTCGGTCTGGTGGTGGGAGAGGAGGTTTCCAATAAAGCTTTTTACTTATAATTAGAATTTTTAAGGGAGGCAAGCTTCGATTCAGTCCATCTAAGATTTGCCTCATTCCACCACTGCATGAAGCAATCTACCTCTCCTCTAGCCAATTCAGTTTTGGGAAGGCCAAGTTTGTCTTTTAAGACGTCCACTTGGTCTTTGTTCCAAGATCCTAACAGTGGCCACTGAGTTTTGGGATCCCCAGAGTTAATCTAGATCACTTTTCCAGAAATGTACAGGGATCTGGACCCTTTCTAAAATATATAAACTGAGCCGGGGTCCCTTTAGGGAACTATCCCTGCTTAGACGTCTGCTTACCCATACAGGAGGACTTCATACACCAATCACACAAGGAGGAAATTCGGGTTCGTCAGAGCGGTGCCCAGTGCAACACACAAAAGAAGCCCACAGGCTACTGCCTCAATCGCCCTTGCGTTCACTCCAAGGATTTTATCCAAGGTGCGGTGCAGATTCCAGTCACACAGACCGCGGGGACAGGAGCCCGTTGGTCAGCCAGTCCCCGGACAGGGATGGCTCCCAGACTCACTCACACCACAGGGAAGACGGATAGACACAGAGACAAGACAGTCCTCAGTCCGGACAAAACATAGAAATAATTACCTGATCAGAGTCCTGATGTTAGATCCCGGGATCCCTACCAGAACAGAGCGGGAACCAACAGGTTTGACGGCGTAGACTTCGCTGTGATTGTGCACCTTTCCATTCTGGCAGAGAACCGCTCCGGCCAAATGCCCAGGTGCCGGCTACCACGGTCATCCTGCAAGACAGTCAGGGATCACACAGTTCCAGCGAAGACAGTTGCCATCTTGGTGGGACCTCCAAATTGTCAAAGTCAGAAAGGACTTAGATTTGTCAGACCGCTCTCTTTATTAGCAAAGCTGCTCTGCTAAATGCACTCAGAAAATGTGAGTGCCATTCAAGGTTCAAACCCCTTGATTTATACAGTCAAAAGAAAGCCAAAATTAACAGGATTAAAAGAGGGGCAAAACGTCACATAATTAGTGTGAGGCTAGTCAAGTATCTTCATTTCCACATCAATCACACAGTCCATATCTCCTGTCCATCTCAATTGCTTTCTCCCTAACACCTAATGTTCCTTTTCCTATTAACTCTGGCTAGCACTCTGATCTGCATACCTACAAACAACATTAACATACTTTTCTCCTTCCTGTTCAGAGACCAACAGTATTCCTTTCACTTATTCAATTATTACAGCATAATTCATCTTTCTCTTACAGTATAATCCTTTCTACTTTCTCAACAGTATTCAAGATGTGGGCGTACCATAGTTTTATACAGGGGCAGTAAGATATTCTGGGTCTTATTTTGTATCCCTTTCCTAATAATTCCTAGCATCCTATTTGCCTTTTTAACCGCCACTGCACACTGTGTGGAAGTTTTCAGAGAACTGTCCACGATAACTCCAAGATCTCTTTCCTGATTTGTCATAGCCAAATTAGCCCCCCATCATACTGTACGTATAGCTGGGGTTATTTTTCCCGATGTGCATTACTTTACACATCCATATTACATTTCATTTGCCATTTTGTTGCCCAATCACTCCGTTTGGTGAGATCTTTTTAGAGTCCCTCACAGTCTGCTTCTGTCTTGACTATCCTAAACAGTTTGGTATCGTCCGCAAACTTTACCACCTCACTCCTTACCCCTTTCTCCAGATCATTTATGAATAAGTTGAAAAGGATTGGTCCCAGGACTGACCCTTGGGGGACACCACTAGTTACCCCTCTCCATTCTGAAAATTTACCATTTCTTCCTACCCTTTGTTTCCTATCTTTTAACCAGTTCTCGATCCAAGAAAGGACCTTCCCTCTTATCCCGTGGCTAAGGAATTTACACAAGAGCCTTTGGTGAGGGACCTTGTCAAAGGCTTTCTGAAAATCTAAGTATACTATATCTACTGGATCCCCCTTGTCTTATCTATTAGAGTTCTCTGAAGGGGTTAACAAACATGCAGACATGATTTCCCTTTACAGAAACCATGTTGACTTTTGTCCAACAAATTATGTTCTTCTACATGCCTCACAATTTTATTCTTTACTATTGTTTCAACTAATTTGCCTGGTACTGAAGTTAGACTTACCGCTCTGTAATTGCCAGGATCGCCTCGAGAGCCCTTTTAAAATATTGGTGTCACGTTGGCTACCTTCCAGTCATTAGGTACGGAAGCCGATTTAAAGGATAGGTTACAAACCACAGATGATAGCCCAGCAATTTCCCATTTGAGTTCTTTTAGAACCCTTGGATGAATGCCGTCCGGTCCTGGAGATTTGTTAACATTAAGTTTTTCTATTTGTTCCAAAACCTCCTCTAATGACACTTCAATCATGGACAGTTCCTCAGATTCATCCCCCACAAAGGACGGTGCAGATTCAGGAATCTCCCCAACGTCCTCAGCCGTGAAGACTGAAGCAAAGAAATCATTTAGTTTCTCCGCAATGGATTTATCTTCCTTGATTGCTCCTTTTATAGCTCGATCATCTAGGGGACCCACAGGTTTTGTAGCAGGCTTCCTGCTTCTAATGTACTTAAAAAGAAATAACAAAATGTTTGAGTTTTTGGCTAGCTGTTCCTCAAAATCTTTGAGATCCGCAACCTTCGCACAAGGCAGGCAAGTGACCATACGGTTCTCCCGGTCATCACAAACCCAACTATCTATGTTTCTAACGATCGAATCACCCACTACTAACACCTGCCTCTTCCTAACTGGCATTCCCTCCCCCTCAGAGGTACCCTCAGTGCGAGAGGATACCGCAACATCCTCTGGGAGGAGGGTCCCAACTACTGGATGGTTTCCCTCTGCTCCCATTGAATGCTCTTTCTACAGTGTCCTGGAAAGTCTCATCAACATAGCTCTCTGACTCTCTGAGCTCCTCCAGTTCAGCCACTCTGGCCTCCAAAGCCCGAACTCGGTCTCTGAGGGTCAGGAGCTCCTTGCAACGGGTGCACACATACACCACCCGCCCACAGGGCAGGTAATCATACATCTTACACTCGACACAATAAACGGGATAGCCCCCACTCTGCTGCTGGGCTTCTGTCTCCATTTTTCTAATGAATAAGTTTAAGTAAAACTGGGATTCTTTTTAAACCTCTGGAATATAGATTATTCTAAGAGTTATGTTTTAAAGAAGTCCAGAAGTCACTAGTGCCCTCTAAACTCCCTCTCCAAACTCTCCTGTTAGCTGTTCCTGGTCGCTGAGTCACAGGCTTATATAGCTCTGGTAGCCACTCCCCCTGCCTGAGGCTCAGCCAATTAACAGAGGCTTCTAGATTTCAAACCTTTTAGAAGCACCTTCAAACAACAAAGCAAACAAACAAACAAACCAAACAGACAAACACAAGCTCAGCACACTGCAAATAACTCCCCCACACACAAACATACACACACTCCAGACAGCCACTTACCACAAGGGTCCCGTTTTTACTCCTCTTTTACCTGGAGAACTCCCTCTCCAAACTCTCCTGTTAGCTGTTCCTGGTCGCTGAGTCACAGGCTTATATAGCTCTGGTAGCCCCTCCCCCTGCCTGAGGCTCAGCCAATTAACAGAGGCTTCTAGATTTCAAACCTTTTAGAAGCACCTTCAAACAAACAAACCAACCAACCCAAACAGACAAACACAAGCTCAGCACACTGCAAATAATTCCACCCCCCAACAAACACACACTCCAGAGAGCCACTTACCACAAGGGTCCCGTCGTTACTCATCTTTTACCTGGAGAACTCCCTCTCCAAACTCTCCTGTTAGCTGTTCCTGGTCTCTGAGTCACAGAGGCTGGTAGGTCCCAGACCTGGCGAGATAGGGGTGTGCGAGGACGGTGTGTGGGTTGGGAAGGAAGCCAACAGGGAGGTGAGAGGTCCCACATACGGGGGATGGGCAGGAATAGGGCGCAGGTCGGGGTGAGCTGGGGGGTGTTTCAGGGAGCAAAATGGGGGACTGATAGACCCCATGAATGGAGAAAGGGGCTGGGGGGACATGTTGGTTTGACATTGTGGAGAGGAAGGATAAAAATATGGTTGAGGCGAGGGAGGGCCCACATGAGGGATAAGATTGGCTGGGGGGTGTTGTAATGCACTGGGGAAGTGAGGGAAAGGAGGTGCCGGATCAGCTGCAGCGCAGATAATGGGGGGGGGGGGGCAGGTTGGGCTGAGGTAGAAGGAGTGGGGGTGCTGGTAGACTGGGGGTGGGATGAAAGGGGGTGTGGGTTGGGCTGACGGTGTTGAATGCACTGGGGGCAGGTCGGGCTAGGGATGCAGGTTGGACTGGGAAGCGGGGAAATGGGGGTGTACATTGGACTAGGGGTTTTGAATGGACTGGAGAGTGAGAAGAATGGGGGTGCAGGTTGGGTTGAGGGGTTGAGTGCACAGAGGGTGGGAGGAGAGTGCAGCTCGGGTGGGGTGTGTTCTATGCACTGGAGGTGGGGGGGTGTAGAATGGCCTGGGGGGGTACCAGGTGCAGGTTGGGCGGGGGTGTAGAATGGCCCAGGGGGGTAACAGGTGCAGGTTAGGTGGGGGGTGCAGAATGGCCCGAGGGGGGTAACAGGTGCAGGTTCGGTGGGGGTGCAGAATGGCCCGAGGGGGGTAACAGGTGCAGGTTCGGTGGGGGGGTGTAGAATGGCCTGGGGGGGTAACAGGTGCAGGTTGGGTGGGGGGTGCAGAATGGCCCCGGGGGGTAACAGGTGCAGGTTGGGTGGGGGGTGTAGAATGGAGCGGGGGCAGGTCGGGTGGAAGGTGGGGGAGGGGGGTGCAGTTCGGGGGGGGCTGTGCAGAGGAGGGGGGCTGAGGACCGCGGGGCGGGGCCAGACAGGGGCGGGGCCTGAGTAGCGCTGCGGGGGCGCCCTACGATGCCGTTGGGGGCGGGGAGAGGCTGGAACACGCTGGGCGTGGCTATGACGGCCGGGGCGGGAGGGGCGTGGCTATGATTGGGGCGGGGCGGACTGAGACACGCCCCGGGAGGCCGCACTGTGGGAACTACAACTCCCAGGATGCATCGCTCACGCTGGGCGTGACACCGCGCGAGAGCAACCCCTGGATCAGTGGCTGGATTGTGATGTCACTTCCGCTGCTCCCGCCCAATCGAACAGCCCATGGGAGCTGCGGATTGGGGCACGGAACATTTCCCACAAGCCACCGCGGCTACTTTCCCTGCTCCCCTCGGCCCCCCCGCCTCAGAGACCCCCCCACCACCACCAAACTGCCCAGCCGGCTTGTCCTGTGGCGTCAGGACCTGCCAACCCCCCACTCTGCCCCCCCACCAAACCCCCCTGTAGTCTGCCCCCCAACCCCCCACTCTGCCCCCCCACCAAACCCCCCTGTAGTCTGCCCCCCAATCCCCCACTCTGCCCCCCCACCAAACCCCCTGTAGTCTGCCCCCCAACCCCCCACTCTGCCCCCCGCACTCTACTCCCCCCAACCCCCCCTGCAGTCTACTCCAGCACCACCAAACCCCCCCACTCTGCCCCCCCACCAAACCCCCCTGTAGTCTGCCTCCCAACCCCCCACTCTGCCCCCCAATCCCCCACTCTGCCCCCCACCAAACCCCCTGTAGTCTGCCTCCAAACCCCCCACTCTGCCCCCCAACTCCCCACTCTGCCCCCCACCAAACCCCTCTGTAGTCTGCCCCCCAACCCCCCACTCTGCCCCCCCGCACTCTACTCCCCCCAACCCCTCCTGCAGTCTACTCCAGCACCACCAAACCCCCCCACTCTGCCCCCCCACCAAACCCCCCTGTAGTCTGCCCCCCAACCCCCCACTCTGCCCCCCCCCACTCTACTCCCCCCAACCCTCCCTGCAGTCTACTCCAGCACCACCAAACCCCCCCACTCTGCTCCCCCCACCAAACCCCCCTGCAGTCTGCCCCCCAACCCCCCACTCTGCCCCCCCGCACTCTACTCCCCCCCAACCTCCCTGCAGTCTACTCCAGCACCACCAAACCCCCCCACTCTGACCCCCCCACCAAACCTCCCTGTAGTCTGCCCCCCAACCCCCCACTCTGCCCCCCACCAAACTCTTCAGTCTGCTCCAGCACCACCAAACTCCCCCACTCTGCTCCCCCCACCAAACTCTTCATTGTCTGCTCCTCCCCAACCCCCCCACTCTGCCTCCCCACCAAACTCTTCATTCAGTCTGCTCCTTCCCAACCCCCCCACTCTGCTCCTCCCTACCCCCAGCAGTCAGCTCCCCCCACCACATACCCCCCCCCCCCCACAGACACCCAACTGCCCAGCCGGCTTGTGTGGGACAGGCAGATGCTGTAAATCTCTACTGCGTTTTGCACTGGGAATGGTGGCATCAGTGGACCACATTGTCGAAGTTGCATTCTACCCTGTGTGCCCTGAGAGATGCCACAGTGATGTCTGATGGCAAAGGAGAAGAGACCTAAACCATCCCGTGGTCACCAACCAGTAGATCGCGATCTACCGGTAGATCTCAGGGGCTCTAAGAGTAGCTCTTGAGCCCTCTCTGAACTGTGCGCCTGCGCAGTACATTTACATTAGATTTCCTCATTTGAGGAGCAGCTGCTCACCGAGCAACAACACAGGTGAGTAGCTGCAAGGAATGGTGGGAGCTGGGAGGTCTGGAGGGCTGAAACACCCCGGCAAGCTGACTGTGGCTTTCAGCTGACAGAGGCTGCCCCGCGCTCCAGTTAATCGGCGGCTTCTCCTCTGAGCCTGCCCACGTGGAGCTTGGTGCACCCTGGCTGAGCACCGTGGCCAGCTGGCCGGGCAGCCACTTCTCTTCCCTCCAGCCCGGCTGCCCTGCACTCAGCCCAGGGAGGCTGCATCTAGCTCCAGCTGTGCTGGAGCAAGCTTCCCAGGCTGAGCGCAGGATCACAGATGCCCATCTGATGGACTGTATACGACTAGCAATCTCAGACTACAACCCAGACTTCAAGACGCTGGCAGATACTGTTCAGTCACGGGTGTCACCCCGAGACTTTGCTATTTTGTAAATCTAAAATCAAGTATTGATAATTATATATTTTTTCTTTCAACAACAGAGAACAAAATGTATAATTGTAAATGCTTCATCTGACATTTAAACAGCATGCATTAAAAAGAGACCATTTATTTCATAACTATAAACGTGATTTTACTTTTATATATTGCATAATTAAAAAATAAACTGTTTAACAGAGTGTATAAGGGCTGGGGATAGCAAGTGATGGACAGGAGAATAGAGAGGGCGGGACTTCAAGGAAGGGGCGGGGCAGTAGATCTTGGCCTGTTCTGAGACTTAAAAAGTGATCTTGGGTGTACAAAGGTTGGAGACCACTGCCCTCTCTCTACTTGCCATGCAGGGTTAGGGTGTTTGTGACGTGGCTCTAGCCGTATTCATTATAAATAGAGGGTGATTTTTTAAGTAGGATTTTTGCGACCATGCACCTTCAGATGCCCAACTGAACACAGTTCTCATACTTTACCTGATGGCGGTACAAGAATCTATCCAATTTCAGCGCTAAGTAAGGAAACGACATTAGTAATCACTGTACAGTCACTGTATCCGGCACTGGGCACGTGTTTCCTATTTTCATTAGCCAAAGGCCTAGGAAAGCAAACCCACACTGTTGCACTGCAGAGGCAGCACGCTAAATCCTCTCCAGCTCTCTCCTAAAAGACTGTGGGTGAGACCATGAGGCCCTTGCAGGATTTTCATTCCGTAGGTAAATGGATCCTTGTCTTGAGCAAGGACCTCGGGATCTGACCTCATTTCCACACTGTACTGTGGCCACTACATGTGGCTGGAGGGGACCATCTCCACCACTTGTGCTACTGAATTCTTCAGCCAGGAAACGGGGAGATGCTGGAGCGCCACATGCACCAGTTATGGTCCGGCAGCCCCCGGCTCCCACAGGCGACAAGGAGGCAGTGGGGGTGTGGAAGAGCCGATGACGACCCACCGACAAACCTGGCTCTGTCGGTTCCTGCATCACTGGGCGGGCCCCACCCTGCGTGCTGCCTCTGCCGCGCCACTTCCTCTGGGGCGGTGGCAGACGGGGGGGGGGCACTGAGGGGCCCAGGCTGCCACGAGGCGGGCTCTGTCCGGGACTTGCCGGGGAGAAACTCACCGGCGAAGGTAGCACACTCCGAGGAAGCATCCGGCACAGCGCCACCACTTCCATTCCGCCTTGCTTACCAAATGGCAGTTTGCCCAAAGCCTCTCGCATCCAACCAGGACACACTCCACCCCGCACTGGCCATTGTGCCCCTCTCACGTGCTGCTGACCCTGCAGTGGCTGCTGGGAGATGTAGTTGACCCAGCCTCCATCTCCCACAGGCCACTGCAGCTCCCTCCGCCCTCCCGGGCGCCCCTCCCGCCCCAAGGCCCGCCTGGCTGGAGCTGAGCAGGAGCACGGCCGTGGCTGGGCAGAGGCAGCCTGGGGGAGCTGGTGTTTCCTGCCGGGCTGACGCGCAGCCTAGGTCCCCCTCAGGACCAGGAGCGGGTAGAGGAGCTGCATAAGGGTCAGGGGGTAGGTGTCAGATCCAGGAAAAGAGGAGGGGCGAGTGCTTGGGGCGGGGAGGAGGAGTTGATGACATGATTGCAGGGGAGGAAACTGAGGCACGGGTGCCAGCCAGGGAAAGCAGAGCTGGAGGGGGCGGGGCTGAGGCAAGGATGTCCAATGTCGGTTCACGGAGCAGTCGATGGACTCGTGAATTCTCACCAGCTATTCAACAATTCCACAGTCCCGGGGGCGGGGCCGGTGTGACGTCACAAACAGCTGCCGTCACACTTGGCTCCCCATAGCCGTTTCTGACACACACACGGGCCAGTCACATTTGGCTTCTAACCGTTTTAGCTGCGCAGTTCTGCAAGCACAGAGGGGAAGCCGATTGTGATAGATGGAGGTTCGCTGCGACACATTTGGCTGCCTGGACCATCCCCTCCACCTCTGGTTCAGAGAGTTTCACCCTGGCCCCCTATACCCACCTTCAACTCCAGGTCCAGGGCAGGGTTTCCTCTAAGACTTTCCATCCAGAAGTGGAGTGGGCCAGGACTTCTGCCCGAAGGCTGGAGCCACAGGCGACCCACGTGGCGGCTGCCCCCCCGTTCCCAGGGCTGGCTGCCTGGCAGGCGGCTGTCTGAGCCGGGGCTGCGGTACAGCTGCTTCTGGGGCAGAGCTCCCTGCAACCCTCTTCCCCCTCCCCCTCTGCCCTCCGAGCCCCGTGCCAGCTCCCCCACCTTTGCTTCCCCACATGTTGCTGGCTCCCAGGCTCCCACTCCCTGCAAATGCTGGGGGCTGCAGCAGCTCCCCTCTGCCAAAGGCAGGGACTCTCAGGCCATCTCTGGGGGGAGAAGCCTAGTGATGTGTAAAAGGGAAGTCAAATCCCCCGGAGCCATTGATTCCCCTATGAGGGGCACGTAAAATATACATACATTGCTAATGCTTAGATATATTTGCTATTTGTATAGGAGTAAGACATGACAAAGGTCAAGGCCTGTCACAGGTAATAACTTATAATAAGGAGACGAGGGGAAGTGAAACCAGTCTTCTGTTAAGTAGAGATATGGATAGATTCCACATCCTTTAAACTTGTGACCGGCTCAAGCAGGAAAGGAAAAAGGGAAGTATGGCTTGCCCATTGTTCAGCAAAAGTGAATGAATGTAACACAGCTGTAACTGCAAAGTCAGCAAGTAGGCACTGTATTTAACCTCATTTGGAAAATTAACCTGACCTATAGGAATGCTAAATGTCAAAGATGAAGTAACCTATCATGTTAAGGCACCTAAACCAGGAAAGATGTGAACCCTATAAAAACCCCTGCCTATGAGATGTTGGGGGTCGGCTCTGCTTTGAACATTGAGTTCCTTAGCCGTACCTTGGTTGCAACCAATAAACTTGAGTTGGACCCAGCCTGAAAGTATGACTCTCTTCTTGGGGTAAATCAGACTAGCCTCCAAGGGGACGAAACCAGCAATTTATGCAACACTAGGACAGACCTGGCCCTGCACACAGCCTGCCCCAGGAGTAGCGCTCCCTGGGGGGAGGAGGGGCCAAGTCTCACCTTCTACTCACGAGGGGGTGGGGTGCTGCCTGGGACAAGGCCCTGGGTCCTAACAAGGTGGGGGGGGGAGGGAGAACCACTCTGGCGTCTCTACGGTGGGAGACACTCTCTGGGAGCAGTGCCACTGGTGGGTGCCCCGCCCCCTCCCTACGCTGCCACACCCCAATACCACAGCCCTTAGCCCGGGAAATACCACGACTCTCTTGGGGCTATGGGGCCGCGGGAGCTGACGGGTAATGCAGTCCGGAAGACGCTACAGCTCCTGTGGCGTGATGGGGGCCATAGTGACCTGTGGAAAGACTACATCTCCCAGCATGCACTGTTTCCCTTCTCTACCCGCCCAGGGTGGGATTTCTTGGCAGACCAGCTCCCTGTGACCTCAGGGCCTGCCACAGAGGCAGGGAACCACCCCGCCCAAGCAAGGAGCAGAGCAGCGCCTTGTCAGAGCGGTTCCAGCCTCCATCGCCACGGTCTCTGGTGTCCCTCCTCTGCCTCATGCACCACCGGAGTTGGTGGGCTACGCTGGCTGCGCTGCTGCAGGAAACCCCAACTCCAGAGCCAGCCCCAGCCAGGTGCCCCGAGTCTGAACCCGTCCCGTCCGGTCCTGTGTTTCCCTCTGCCTTCCACTGACAGACCCGGCACCAGCTGAGTGTTCGCCGAAGCCAATCGACTCCGGGCCCTGTTCCCCGGGGGCACGCGATTGGACACGTACCTGGACACCTTCCGGTCACGGTTCCCAGTCAGTTGCTGTCAGGCCGTGGACCGAGCAAACGTCTCTTCCGGTCCGTGGGACTGAACGCACGTGGCGCCGGCAAGACGCGAGGCCGCTCCTTCTTGCTCCACGTCGGACACAAAAGGAGCAGCTACCGCGCGGCAGTTAGAGCCTCGTGCTGAAACGCGCTGCAGCAGTTCATCCCAGTTGCATGCTCCAGATGGGAGGGGAGGGGTGTCGCTCCCCAGGAGCTATCGCTGCCAGGGCACCGTCGGACTGGAACACGTCAGAGGCACATGCCCGTGCAACAGCCACACACCCCGCCAAATGCTCACACGCACAAACGCGAATTAACAGATTAACACGCCTGACAGCCCACTCGTGCTTGCACGAACACGCATGTGTATACTCAGGCCCTCGCTCAGACGCACACACACGCATCTGCACAATGTGCCTGCACGCAGCCATGCTCGCATACATGCAAATGGACACTTGCACACGCACACACCCAGGGACGCACACACTTGCACTCATATTTTCTTGCGCACGCATGCACACCAAGTAACAGTCGCCTAGAAGGACTCAGCAATAATATCAAACTCAAAAGCCAAAGATTAGATCAATTAGGAGAGAACTATTCCCACGAGGCCCTAATCCATGTCTGGGGCTCCTCCATGTCTGGGGCTCCATGCTGGGAGACCAAGTCTTTATTTCAATCCCAGTTTTGCCAACTCTCAGCATGCGTGACGCTAGGTCACTTGGCAGCCTACTCACTTCGTTTTCCGTATGATCCTAGACGCATTAAGTATCGCCAGCCAGGAGATGCGGCAGGCGGGCAGGGCGATTAATGACATTTTTAAAAATACAAAAATCGGAGTTCAGTTTCTGTTGTAGATAAATCTATGTATTAAATATATTACTTCATATGACTTGACATTGTGCCTCTCTATATAACCATGTAACATGGTATTAGTTTTCTACAAAGGGTTCTAAGTGACGAGGTTATATGGATTCAGGTTCTAATACAGAGTATATAGTTAAAGAGGTAAAAATGTCTTTTGCTAGGAGTAGAATAAGAACTTTCCCCCACTCTGTAATCAATTTAAATATCCCCCTCGGCATTTGCATGAACGTGGCTGCCGCTTTTTTCCGGCTCGGGGTTTTGCTGGAGAAAAGCGCCAGTCTAGACGGGATCTTGCGGAAAATAAACCCTTTTCCGGAAGATCCCTTTGCTCTTCTTTCTTGAGCCCACTTGAAAGTAGGAATGACATATTGACAGCCTTGGGGATTAGAAGCAGGCACCTTCTTTGGAAAACACCCTCTCTGAACAGACAACCCCCACAAAGGGACCAACGGACACAGACCCAGAGTTTGAATCTGGGATATATTTGCATAAGAGGGAAGCCGCTATAAAAGTGAGTTGTCTTGCAGAGGACCCCGGGTTTCATCTTGTCACCATCGGAGCATCGATCCGGATCGGCAGAAGCCCGGCTCCACCGCTCCCCCATCTAACTCACCTGGCCAGTGAAGTTAAAGGGAGCAACTAGCTGGTGGTAACAGCAAGACAGAGTGTGCTCTTCTGTGTGAGTGCCTGAGTGACATATATGCATATGATAAGTATGGATTATTCTGATAAAAATATATATTTATGTGTGATCGATAAATGTGGCATGTTGCCTTATCCCTCTGAAAAAGATCCCGAGTACTTCTTTTAAGTACAACAGTGTGACTTTCGTAGCTCGTGTTTTCAAGTTCTTCCACCACGAGCCAGAGGGCCTTTTCTCAGGGACCCGTGCCACGCTCGCAAACGTCTGTGCGGCCCTCCCTCGATACTTACCTTGAGCCAACTGCCATTTGCTCTTCTTCCATAGATCGCTGTCTGGTTTCCATCTGCCGGCAGGGTCTCGGGGGGGTGGCTCCTTTCGGTCTCTGCCACCAAGTGGCCAGCCTCTCATCTTCCCCAAATCTACAGGGACCGAAAGAGAGACAGAGAACGCTTAGGAGCTAGGCCACCCCAGGTGTGTGGAAAGGACACACACATGCATCACCTGGCTGCTGCTCACTGGAGCTCAGTGTTGCCTCTAACATTTCCCCTCCAGGAGCGGAGTGAGTTTTGTCTCGTGCTCCAAGATCGAGGTCACGTGCCCTTCTTCGGATGCCTGCCACCCACGCGAAGACATGTCTCGTCTGTGTTTTTAAAACGTTCTGGAAGAAAGAGTACTAACACAAGAGAGAATTAACAAGGTGCGTGACTGTAAATATTTGATATGAAGTCAAATAAAAGGAAAATTAATACTGCAACATTTTCAGTGGCCAACCTCCTCTCCTCTCCCTTCCCCTGCCCCCTCCAGCTGGCCTAGATGATCTCTCCGGGTCCCTTATGGTAAAACCCGCCCCGGGACCCTGTGCTGAGGTGACAAGTTCTTCACAAGATACTGGGTATGTAAACTTTCCTCCTTTAACATACACATATCAATGTTGTCTCCTCAGGATTGTCTTGAAAAACTGTATGTTTGCAGACTCCAGCCATATGAGCTGATCTTAGCTCACATGACCACTAGATACAGGCTACATCTACACTGGCATGATTTTCCGAAAATGCTTTTAACGGAAAAGTTTTCCGTTAAAAGCATTTTCGGAAAATCGCATCTAGATCGGCAGGACGCTTTTCTGCAAAAGCCCTTTTTGCGGAAAAGCATCCGTAGCCAATCTAGACGCACTTTTCCGCAAAAAAGCCCCGATGGCCATTTTCTGCAGCAAACTGTATGAACAGAAGCCCCAATCGCAGCTGGAGGTGGGGTGAGGCTGCCCCAGCAGGGACACAACGGGGCAGCCGTCCACCACCAGATCAGGAAAACAACCGCACCATTTCCCGTCCAGCAGGAAGGCGAGTGCCGCTGCAAGGCTCCGCAACGGAGGTGGGCGTCAGAGGGGTTTTTGTGCGCGGCCGCGCGCCTTTAGCGGCAACTCCCCTGGTGCCCCCTTCTCTAGTCCAGCCAGGCCTAAAATGCTCAGTACTTAGAAGGTGGGGGGGAACCTAAGGCCCCTCCCTCCTGCCCTGTCAGTGCTAAGCCCCCCCCGCGCCCCCTCCCCGTCCCTCCTCCCCTGTCAGTGCCAAGCCCCCCCAACTGATTTTGGCCCCCGACTCCTCAAAGACCCTCCCGTCAATTCTCAGCCCCTCCCCCCCAGGATGCTCTCGGCCTCTGCACGAGGCACCGCCGGGCACCGGGTTTCCGCGCCCCAAAGGGGGGGCCACAGCCCCGTTCCCCCAGCACCAGGTGGGGGGGCGACACGCGGCCGGGGAGGGGGATTGTCATGATTATGAGGGTTAGCCAGCAGCCTGGGGATTAAGGGGTTAACTACACCTAGCCAGGTGGAGTGACCAATAGGAATGTAGGTGGGACTTTTCAAACTGGGACAAAGGAATTTGGGTTTTTTTTTCTTCTCTCCTTTTGTCTCGCTGAAAGAGCTCTCTGCAGCTACAGAGAGGGACAAGCATGTCTCTCTCTCTCCAAGACACCATTCTTCATTTTCTGTAAGTAGGGTAAAGTTTAGGTAGTTTCGTTAGGTTTTATTGTGTTATGGATTGGGTATGGGATCTGAGATCTGGCACTGCTTAAAAGATGTTTTGGCTTTTCTTTGTAACTAAGTTCTAGGCCCATGGAGTTTCTCCATGAGTATAGTTTGTTACCTTCCTCTCTAGTCATTATACTTGCAACCAGAATATTGCTGTAATAATAAAAGTTCTTTCTTTTCTTTTATTAACCTGGCAGTGGTTAATGGTGTGCCCTGATTTTTGTTTTAGGGGGAGGATTTCCCAAATGATCTTTCCCCTGGTTTCTTTAGCAACATTTGGGTGGTGGCAGCGGAAGTTTTATTCCCAAGATCTAGGTTTTTAAGATCTTGGGAGAAGTTTTATACCAAAGCCTGGTAGATAAGGCTTTGGGGTACACTTGCTGGCCCCCACTTCTGCATTTATCATGCCAGAGTGGGGAAGGAGCCATGACATGGTGGCATAGCGGTGGGATTATTTGGAGAACCCAGGATTTTTAAAAGGGCACAGTTTTCTTTTGAGTTGCAAGCTTTGCAGTTTTCCTTTTGTTTTTCTTTTGTTTTTGGGCTGCCTCAGGGAGGGGCTGACCTTAAGCCAGACACAGACCTACCCAAACCGTTTGTTTTTTTCTAGCTTTCGGGACCACTGGATAGCTAGGCTAGTTAAGACAGGATGTCCAACTCTAGGACAGATTCATTCCCCAAGGAGAGGGCAGGAGCAATGTATACCAGCGCTTCTCCCCCCTCACCAATGCCTTCTACATGGGAAGTTGCCTGTAAGATCGGCAGGCCTCTAACTGACAAGGAGATAGAGTTTTTCCTACAGCTGGAGGACAGGCGTGCACAACGAGAGGCCGAAGACAGGCGTGCACAACGAGAGGCCGAAGACAGGCGTGCACAACGAGAGGCCGAGGACAGGCGTGCACGAGAGGCCGAGGACAGGCGTGCACGAGAGGCCGAGGACAGGCGTGCACGAGAGGCCGAGGAGAAGTGTGCCCAGCAAGAACATCTGGGGAGGCTAGCAGCAACACAGGCGAGGCTAGCAGCAGCACAGGCAAGACTAGCGGAAATAAAGGCCGAGACCAGGCGAATCGAAGTGGAAACACAGGAGAGGATTGCTAAAGCGAAGGCCACATCAACTGACTATCCTGCTCCCATGAATGTTCCAGTCCCTGTTCAATATCCCAGGAAACTCCAGATCCAGGGAGTGGGAGAACAACAGAGACTGTATCCTCAGGGGGGTTCAGTGGAGAACCATGTGGGGATGGGGTGTGATTATGGCATGAATAGTATGTATAATCAGGCAGATACCTTAACCCAGCCCCAGAACATGCATGAGGTTTGGGAAGGGGGTGAGTGTGAATCTGGGAAGTTGTCTGTGGCTAGTCAGGCCTATGGGGAGCCAGGTAAAAGTTTTCCTCAATGTTTGCCTGAGGGAGATAGTTGTGTGTCTGTGAGTGAGGCCTCTACATATCTGCCTGAAGCCTCAGAGGAGAGGCTGGAGTCAGATTTTTGGTCAGATTTTGGGGCTCTCCCTGCCCTATTTCAGGAAAGTGTCCCTCTGGTGCAGTCTGGAGTGGCTGGCCAGAGTGAAAGTTTAGTTGGGGAAAAAGATCAAATTCTGGAGGGTGTTCAGTGTGAGCAACCTCTGTGTGTGGAGCCTGGCAGTTTGGCTGCTGAGGAGGGCAGTATGAATGTGGGGGAAGGGTTTCTTCCCAGTTCTTTGTCTACAGGAGGTGCCTGTCAGCCTGGATTGGCTGAGGAGAGTGCTGTGGGCCCCGATTTAGCTCTGGGGGCAGCTGAAGCCCAGAAGGGGGAGAGGGAGGTCTCTGATCTTTCCCCAGAGGAGTCTGTGTGTTTTCCTGAAGGGGGGTTGTGTGAAGACCTGCCTGTTCAGGGGATAGAGGGATCACAGGAGGAGTTGGTGGTGGCACAGCAGGGTGATGCTGCTGTAGAGCCAGGGGAAGATGAGCTTTTGCTTGCAGAAAGTCATAAGGAAGAGGATCCTTATGGTGAGGCTGGCCAGCAGATTGCTGTGCCTGAGGGGGGTAAAAGTGACTTGGGGATAGAAAGATCCTGTGAGGAGCAAAGGAATTCCATAGCCATTGTGAGCAGGGGAGCCACACCCAGCCAGGCCTATGTCTGTGTGGGAGGGCGTTCACAACCTAAACCCACAGGGCATGGGGGAGGGAAAAGACTTGTTTGCGCCCAGGAAGGTTGCAACTTTTTAAATGTAAAAAGCCAGAATTGTCAATGTACAGTTGGGGTGGATGTGTTCCTACTGCTTATGTTAACTTGCATAACCACTGTACTGCTGTTACTAAGAATGGTAACGATGTCCACTGTGCATGATTTTGTACCAAAACCCTGGAAACTGTTACAAGATGTACCCAAGGACACACTGGATGTTCAAAAGCTTTGGGACCCTGGTATTTCACTGTTAATACTTGTAATTAGTGTTGGAGCTTCTCACCTGAGAAGGGGCATTCCAAAATTGATATGCTGTGTGGGAAGGGAAACTGAGGCACGGCAACATTTTGTGCAAAGGAACCCATGTAAGGTGTCTAATGAAAGCTTGTTCACTGTTGATTCTATGTATGAGACATGTGTACATGTGTGATGTTTATATATGAAGGTTCTCATTAACAATCTTACTCTCTACATTTTCTTCCTTTCATTAATGTATCTTTAGAGTTTAGATTCTAAAGGATTGGCCCAGCGTGATCTTGTGGGTAAAATCTAAAGTGAAAATTGGCTTGGTACTGTGGCTGAGTCCTTTGGACCAGGAGGATCTGTTTGGAGTTGGTGAGTGGGTTTTGGTAACCTCTCACCTGTGTATGGAGGCCTAAGTCTGGTGATGGCACCGGGAAGCTGAAGTGTCTAAGGGGTTTTGCTGGTGAGGCTTCCGGCTGACCGGGGAGGCAGCTGAAGTGCTCGGTGTAATTTGAGGGGTGCCTGGGAAAGGACCCCAGTTGAGGGCGGTAAATAGCCCTGGTTTTGTGCTCGGTGTAATTTGAGGGGTGCCTGGGAAAGGACCCCAGTTGAGGGCGGTAAATAGCCCTGGTTTTGTGCTCGGTGTAATTTGAGGGGTGCCTGGGAAAGGACCCCAGTTGAGGGCGGTAAATAGCCCTGGTTTTGTGCTCGGTGTAATTTGAGGGGTGCCTGGGAAAGGACCCCAGTTGAGGGCGGTAAATAGCCCTGGTTTTAAGCAATTCGCCCTGAGCTGACACTCTCAGTGGTGCCAAGACCTGGCCTGGTGTATGACAGTGATGTATTTTGCAAGAGGCACAGAACCTGGTCAATTGAACTTTAGATCAAGACCCCACGCTATTCTAAATTTGATTTTGAGACTGAGAGTTTGATTGGTTAATGAGGCATTTCTGGACTCAACTACTTAATATTCTCTGTATAGCTGTGAGGGTACTTTATGGATATGGAAGCATTTGCTTACTTTTCATGTCTTCAAGTGTTTAGTCAAGTGTGCATAATGTATTTACTATGTTTTATCTTAGACCTACAGGAAGAAATCACAGCCAGTGTGGCCAGAGGCTGTCCAGCACCGTCTGTGATTTGGTGGGCATGTCATGATTATGAGGGTTAGCCAGCAGCCTGGGGATTAAGGGGTTAACTACACCTAGCCAGGTGGAGTGACCAATAGGAATGTAGGTGGGACTTTTCAAACTGGGACAAAGGAATTTGGGTTTTTTTTTCTTCTCTCCTTTTGTCTCGCTGAAAGAGCTCTCTGCAGCTACAGAGAGGGACAAGCATGTCTCTCTCTCTCCAAGACACCATTCTTCATTTTCTGTAAGTAGGGTAAAGTTTAGGTAGTTTCGTTAGGTTTTATTGTGTTATGGATTGGGTATGGGATCTGAGATCTGGCACTGCTTAAAAGATGTTTTGGCTTTTCTTTGTAACTAAGTTCTAGGCCCATGGAGTTTCTCCATGAGTATAGTTTGTTACCTTCCTCTCTAGTCATTATACTTGCAACCAGAATATTGCTGTAATAATAAAAGTTCTTTCTTTTCTTTTATTAACCTGGCAGTGGTTAATGGTGTGCCCTGATTTTTGTTTTAGGGGGAAGATTTCCCAAATGATCTTTCCCCTGGTTTCTTTAGCAACATTTGGGTGGTGGCAGCGGAAGTTTTATTCCCAAGATCTAGGTTTTTAAGATCTTGGGAGAAGTTTTATACCAAAGCCTGGTAGATAAGGCTTTGGGGTATACTTGCTGGCCCCCACTTCTGCATTTATCATGCCAGAGTGGGGAAGGAGCCATGACAGGGATCACAGGGCACTGCTCCCTGGGGGGGGCTGCAGCGCCGGGGGGGGGGGCAGAAATCCCCCCCTCCCCCTCCCTCCTGCCCTGTCAGTGCCAAGCACCCCCGGCCCCTCCCCCTCCTGCCCTGCCAGTGCCAAGCACCCCCTGGCCCCTCCCCCTCCCTCCTGCCCTGTCAGTGCCAAGCACCCCTAGCCCCTCCCTCCCCCCACTGCCAAGCACCCCCGGCCCCCCCCCAGCCCCTCTCCTTCCCTGCTGCCCCCCAGTGCCAAGCACCCCCCCGACCTCTCTCCCTCCCTGCTGCCCCCCAGTGCCAAGCCCCCCCCGGCCCCTCTCCCTCCCTGCTGCCCCCCAGCGCCAAGCACCCCCGGCCCTTCCCCCTCCTGCCCTGTCAGTGCCAAGCCCCCCCCGGCCCCTCTCCCTCCCTGCTGCCCCCCAGTGCCAAGCCCCCCCCGACCCCTCTCCCTCCCTGCTGCCCCCCAGTGCCAAGCCCCCTCCGGCCCCTCTCCCTCCCTGCTGCCCCCCAGCGCCAAGCACCCCCAGCCCTTCCCCCTCCTGCCCTGTAAATGCCAAGCACCCCTAGCCCCTCCCTCCCCCCACTGCCAAGCACCCCCTGGCCCCTTCCCCTCCTTTCCTGTCAGTGCCAAGCACCCCCTGGCCCTTCCCCCTATTGCCCTGTCAGTGCCAAGCACCCCCTGCCCCCCTCCCCTCCTGCCCTGTCAGTGGCAAGCACCCCCGGCCCCTCCCTCCCGTCCTGCCCCCCCCCCCCCCGGTGCCAAGATCCCCAGCCCCTCCCTCCCCCTCCTACCCCCCCAGCCCATCCAGGATACAAGAATCCAATTATCCCCTGAAGAAAAGTGATTTTGATTCCAACCAGACTTGGACTCGACCTGACAGAGCGACTGTGGAAAGCAAAATCAACAGAGAGCAGTCTCCGGAGGGAAGCTGAGATGGCAGAGGGGGGGCCTGGATGCCAACAGAGCAGTTCAGACCAAACCCACCCACGAGATACACGGGAAATACCCTGGACGCAGCTGGGTCCGCTTAGTTCCCGTTCCCTACTCCCAGTCCCCTCTCCGCTCAGTCCACTCCCTCCTCCCCATTCCTCAGGGACACGGCGTCCTGCCTGGGTTTACATCGCCCTGTGCCTCCCGACTCCTGGTTTCTCTCCCGCACCGCGAGCAGGCAGGGAACCTAGACCCAGTTCAGATTTCAACCCACTGTCCGGAGTGTTTCTCCAGCCCCCTGGCCAGCCCCTTTGCTGACTACCTGAATGTGACCCCTTGCCCCCTGTGCTGGTCAGCGCTCCTCCTGTCCATTGCAGCCTCCCTTACTGCCGTCTCCTGTGACCCACGGAGCCCGATGGTCTAGCTAGCCTCAGAACCATACTTCCCTTGGGATCTGGCTGTGACGTTACCTTGATAAGGCATATTTACTCTGCTATTTCCAACCCAATAGCAACAGAAATGTAATCCAGGACCCCTACCAGCATATCCCCTTCAAACCCTCCCCATCCAACTCCCCAGCCCGCGCTGACCGCAAGGCAAGCAGGGACGTTAGGCAGCCATGAAGTGAATAGTCCTGGAAGCGCACAAAATACTGTCGGTTCCACGACTATTCGATAGTCTCCTGAGGTGGGGCCGGCAGCCAGTGCGCTCCCAGCCCCCACTCCCAGGAAGGCTCCCCCCCAGCACGGACTGCTTCCTTTGACGCTGCCCCGGCATCTCACGCAGCTGCCTCCGTCCGCAGTGAGCCCTGACGACCCCCATCCCGCCTGCCACTGCTGCCTCCCATAGCTGGCACGTGTGGGGAGCTGGCTTGAAACTTCATGCAGGTACTGGCTCCGTCTGCCCCCCTCACCCTCCGCGCCACGCCTCTCTATCAGCAGTAAAGTGGGGGGAATGGGAGCCAGTGTCATGGAGAGCCACCTGTGCCCCCGCCCCTCCCTCCTGTGCTCACGCCCGTGCCCCTTCCTGCGGCTGGGCAGGAACTGGGCGGTGAGCGCTCCCCCGCCCGGAGGCTAGCAGCTGTGCTGGAACCTGGGGCCGTGAGTGGCTATCCCTCCCCCCCCCCCCACACCGTAAACATACCCCCAGCAAATATACCCCCGGCACAGAAAAGTCTTGTATGCCCTGCGGGTTATATTCGTGCGCGGGGTATAAAAGAGGTTTTTTTACTCAAATAGAAAAAACTGCAGGGTATATTCGGGTGCGGGATATATTCGCTAAATTATGGTCATTGATTCAGCTCCACTGAACATCCCTAGCGTCACCCGCCGATACTCCACTGTCCATGCCGCAGGCCTGGCCGGCTACACCCCTCCCGCCCACCAGCTATTCCTGCCTGGCCTTCCTGAGCAAAATCCTCCTGCTGTAACTCCTTCAGCTAAAGCCTGAGGCACCACGGCCTCTGGAGCAGAAACCCTAAATCCACAAACCCTCTATAGTCTGATTAGCCCGTGGGCTTCTGGTACGCCGGGGGGCCCTCCCCGCCCAGCCTGGGCAACAGGGGACTCTAGCGTCAGCTCTAATGTCCCCTCCGCCCCGTGCCCGTTTCTCAGCCGGGCCAGAGCCCCCCTATGCCCATTTCTAGAGGGCCTCTCCCGCCATTGCTGCCACCTACCCGGGGCGACGGAGCAGGAGGGAAAGTCGGCGAGGATGGTGTGAAACTGGAGCAGCGTGTAGAGCCTGCCCAGAAGCATGTTTCCCATCACCTGGCTCCTGCTGAGGGGCGAGTGGATTCGGCCCTGGACAAGCAGAAAAAGAAGGAGCCGGGGGAGCCGCATCACTGACCCTGCGAGGCTGAGCTGTGACCAACCCGCTGCCCTGCCCGCCAGCTCTGCCCCACGAGCAGAGAAGCGAGCAGGGCAGGGAGGTGATGCAGCGTCCATGAGACTGAGATTGGAGACTGCAGCCTGCTTCAGGGGCCACATTTTGAAAAGCTGTTGGAAACTTAGAGACGGGGCAGCAAAGAGCAAAAAGTCTGGAGGGCTGCAGAGAAAGTCCTTCTCCTCTGCTCTTGAGCTCCGTGTGGTTGGCTTGTACAAGGAAAGCTGAGAGGTGACGTTACTCGGGCGTCTAAGGGCCTTTCCGGAGAGAACATGTCGGGTATCAAAGGGCCGGTTCATGGTGCAGAGAAAGGCAGGACAAGAGCCAGCGGCTGGAAGGTGAAACCAGACACGTTCCTCTTGGACATAGGGCACCAATACTTCACAGGGAGGATGATTCACCACTGGCACAAACTACCAAAGCAAGTGACGGGTTCTTCATTTCTTGATGTCTGCTAGTGGACATCATCTGAAGTTTTCTGACAAGCTCTAAATAACCTGTCCTAAGTCTCCCTCAAAAAAAGGAAAAATTCCTTGTTTCCTCCTAAAAGAAAGTTAACTCTCTATATGACGCTCTTCCATTCTCACACGCCACAGGAGAGGGGAGGTGAAAGGGCGGGGGCGGGGGAAAAGCCCCGAGGCTCCCTGCCGGATCCAGCTTGCAAGGAAGAAGCGGAGCTAGAATCGGCTCCGCACACTGATGCTTCCCTTTCTCCTCCCCCTCCCACAGGAGGGCATGGACCCGCTTCCTGGAGGATTTTCCTGCTACTCCCATTTGCCAATATCCTGCCAATGGGAGCAGCGGGAGGCTGATCCTGGGCCATGGTGCTGGCAGCACTGTGAAAGAAGTTAGTGGCCCCTCACTCACCCAGGCTGAGACCCCACGCCCCCAGCCTGCTCACACACACCCTCCACTGAGACCCCTCACACCCAGCCTGCTCCTACACCTCACCCCTGTCCAGACACCCCACCCCCAGCCCACTCCCCCACCTTCCCTCGCGCCCCCTCCTCCTCCCCCGGGCCAGACACCAACAAGGGGCGGGCTGGGGGCGGGGAGCTTCGCACTCGGACCCAGGATTCGCTCACGGCCCCGCGCGCTCCTCGGACCTTCCTGTCATGGCGGCGCCGGCCGCCCAGTCAGACAACGCCCCCCTGCGACAGCCCATTGGCCGAACCAGAGGCAGGATACCCTTTGCTGACAGCCCATTGGGCGACACTATCCTCCGCCAAGGCTGTCTTCCGAAAGCCCATTGGCTGGCACACAGCCAGGAAACACCCCTAAGTCACAGACAATTCGAGGACAGAGCAGTCCATTAAGATCCACCCCGGTCAGCCTATTGGTCGAGAGCAGTGGCAGGTCGTTCCCCCTAGTCACACCGCATTCGCAGACAGAGCTGTCCGTTAAGATGCAGCCGGGTCAGCCTATTGGGTGCCTCTGATTCAGAACACGCCCCTTAGTCACAGCCCATTCGCGGACAGAAGAGTCTGTTATAATCCACCCCGGACAACCTATTGGCCGCCAGCAGCCCCAGAACACGCCTTTAGTCACCGCCCATTGGCGCACGGAGCAGTCCGTTAAGATTCACCTCGGACAGCCTCAGATTGGGCGCCACAGATTCCGAACACGCCCTTTACTCTCAGCTCATTCGCGGACAGAACAGTCTGTTACGATCAGTCTGGGACAGTCTCTCGGCCAGCCTTAGTGTAGGGATAACATAGTCAAGTATTAAAAATGATTCCCCCCAAGTGGAAGTGACTCCCCAGAATTTGTTCCCCACAACTAAAAGTCTAAGGAGGAGAAGTTTGTTAAGTAGAAGAAGCATAGAAGTGTTTAGATTTATTCTTGTGAAAGTGTTTAGATTTAGTGTTATCAAGCTTGATAAGTGTTTAGATTTATTATTATTATTATTATTTGTTAGGATTGTTTAATTATAAATCTAAACATTTTTGCCCCTCTAGAACATAATTTGTTAGGAATGTAATATTAGGTCATGTAACTTCAAACTGTTAAAAATATACTACTATGTAGCCAGAAACAGCTCCCCTCTCTGTGCCAGGGCACGCTCAAACTTACTGTTACACAATTGACAACCGTTCTCTTCAAAGCATTGTGAAGCACTTAACCCTAATCGCAAAGTGAAGCATTGTAACTATAACAGTAACTAACTAACTCAGCACTCAGAGAGAGAATGGTTTAAGAAATGCCACCCAGAAACTTTTGTAACTTTTTGTAACTACAACTCTTGTATTATTATGCAAAATACTGTATGGGAAACATTAATTAGGGAATGTACGTAAGAGAGAGAGTGCTTGGACGATGAATGAATGGTTCTGAGAGGTGCCAGCCTGAGAATGCAGCAACAAAGGGCTGAAGAAGGCGTCAGGTGCAAGTGCAACCAAAAGGTGTCAAGTGGAGAAAACCAAGTACTGGAGATCCACCCGATGAGATCACTGACGAGCACCTGGCAGCCACCCTGGACATCAGCATGATGCAGCAATTCCCATAGACTGGCATAGGAAGAAATTCCTATAAGAACTGGACTAAAAGACTATGGAGACAGAGTCCAAGGTTCTGCTGCCAGCCCATCAGGAGCTTGAGATGCGCATCTGATCAGGACTTCGCTCCCCACTCCCATCACTTGTGTACAGAATACCTGGCCAGTATTTGGTCACAAGCAACTTCCAGGCTGGGAACTATAACAAATACACAGAATTTGAATGAATGGATGAATGATTGACTGAATATTTATCTATATAAGTGTATAAGGGTTAAGCAGTGATAGGACTAAGTAGCTAAACAACGTTGTTTGCTTCTATCTTTTCTTTATTCTTTATCTTTACAATAAATGTGGCTTTTTGCCTTATCCCCCTCATAAGATCCTGCTTGCTTTTATTGGTACAACATTTGCATTAGGACACGCCCCTGAGTCACGCTCCATTGGCGGACAGAGCAGTCCGTTAAGATCCACCAGAGACAGCCTTTTGGCCGACAGCAGTGTCAGGATGCGCCCCTTAGTCACACCCCATTCGCGGACAGAGCAGTCCGTTAAGATCATTCCCGGGTCAGCTTACTGGTCGCCTCAGATAAAGGACGCGCCCTTTAATCACAGCCCATTTGCTGACAGAGCAGTCCGTTAAGATTGACTGGTTGGAGCTGGGCAGGAGCACCGGCCACGGCGCAGTTTAGGGGGCGGGGCCGCGGCTGGTCCTGCGGGTGACGGGCGGGAGTGGCCGGCCGGGCTGAAGCGCAGCCTGGGCCCCACTGGGGAGCGAGAGGCAGGTGCCAGGTCCAGGGGAGGGGATGAGGTGATTGCAGAGGAGGAAACTGAGGCACGGGGGGGAGAGCCAGGGAAAGCAGAGCTGGTGGGGCTGAGGCTGGTCCATGTCGGTTCACAGAGCAGCCGATGGACTCCTGAATTCTCAGCGGCTACTCGATGACGCCGCAGTCCCGGGGCCGGTGTGACGTCACAAACAGCTGCCGTCGCAATTGGCTCCCCGTAGTCGTTTCTGACACACACACGAGCCGCTCTGATTTGGCTTCTAACTCTTTTAGCTGCTCAGTTCTTCAAGCGCGGAGAGGAAGCCGCGTCTGATAGATGGAGGTTCTCCGCGACACATTTGGCAGCCTGGACCCCCTGCCTCTGGTCCAAAGGGTCTCAACCAACCCCCGACCCCACGACCCTTGTTCTCCGTGATTCCGCCAGCTGCTTGGTGCCTTTAGTACCCGGCCCCGCTTGCAAAGCCCCCCCCCCCAGCAGCGCGACCGGAGAGCGGCGCTAGAGACCTCCCCCGAGCAGCGAAACCCGAGAGCGGCGCCGGAGACTCCCCTCGGCAGCATCACCCGAGAGAGGCGCCAGAGACACCCTCCATCAGAACAATCCGAGAGCAGTGCCAGAGACCCCCCAGCACCATGACCCGAGAGCGAAGCAAGAGACCCCCCCAGCAGCAAAACCCGAGAGCAGCGCGAAAGAACCCCCCCGGCAGCAAGACCCAAGAGCAGCACCAGAGACCCCCCCCCAGCAGCGCGACCAGAGAGCAGCACCAGAGACCCCCCCCAGCAGCGTGACCCGAGAGTGAAGCGAGAGACCTCCCCGAGCAGAGTGACCCGAAAACGGTGCCAGAAACCCCCCCCCCAGCAGCAAGACCCGAGAGTGGCGCAAGAGACCCCCCCCCCAGCAGCATCACCGGAGAACGGCGACAGAGATCTCCCCCCCCACCCAGCAGCACGACCTGAGAGGGGAGCCAGAGACACCCCCAATAGTGCGACCGGAGAGCCGACAGATACCGCCCCCCCCAGCAGCATCACCCGAGAGTGGCGCCAGAACCCCCCCCCCAGCAGCGCGACCAGAGAGCGACGCCAGAGACACCCCCAGCTGGGCAACCGGAGAGCGGCGACAGATACCGCCCCCCCCCCCCCCACAGCATCACCCGAGAGCTGCGCCAGAGACTCCTCCCTCCCAGCAGCGCGACTGGAGAGCGACGCTAGAGACCCCGCCCAGCAGCATCACCTGAAAGCGGTGCCAGAGACCCCTCCCTCCCAGCAGCGAGACCCGAGAGCGGCGCTAGAGACACCCCCAAGCTGCACCACCCGAGAGCGGCGCCAGAATCCCTCCCTGCAGCGAGACCCGAGAGCGGCGTGACTGAAGAGACCTCTCACTCACTAAGGTCTGTGGCTGTGGGAATTCTATCCTTTAGCGCCCCCCCCCCCCCCACCTCGCCTATGTATCGGGTCCTCTACAAGAACACTGAGTCAGTCAGCCATGACGCACCACCGCTCTCCCTTGCGCGACTGGCGTACCTGCAGAATTCCCGTTGGCTCCTGAGCCCTTAACCCTTGGAGATGCTCACCTGGAATGCCTGCAAGTGTGTTGTACAAAGACACCGCAAAAGCAGAGTAAGGACAAAGACACAGACAGGAACAGACAGACAGAACGTAATGGCCAATACGAGAGAGCAACAAGAGAGAAACACAGGAGTGGCAGCCAGAAACCTTACCACCTTGCGTCTTCCTCCTCGAGCCAAGCATCTGCTGAGAAGGACACCGTGTTCCAAAGAAACCAGCACCCTGACAAACGGGAGCCCTGTTTCTCCCACTACCAAGGAAGCACCTCGGAAACCTCCGCTCGGACTCGCTGTCTAAGCAAAAGTGCCTTCCCTTCCTAGACCCGAGTGGGCCGTAAGCCGAGAGATTTCTAGACCCGACACTTATCTCTGTGTCAGCGATGGCTGCTCCGCTGCCAGACGGACGGTTCTCGCTTCGATCAAGCTCCTGAAATGGCTGTTCTCGTTTCTGTTCCATCCCCAGAAGGGAGGACACCGGGAGAGTTGACTTCTTATCGCTCGCTACCGAACACTGCAGAGGGGAAAAAACAAACAAACAACTTAGCGTTTCAGTCCGCAAGGACGCAGCATCGCTTCTCCTCCCACCATCACACCGCAGCCTCCCACCATCGGCCACCCCCTGCCGCTGCCACTACAGGAACGGGGAGAGAAAGGAGGCCTTGAATCTCTATCCACGCTCTGTTGAACCACCTACTGGCCTTTCACCAGTCCCCAAGCCACCAGGCTCCGTGCCCCAGCAGGAAGCTCTCTGCCTCAGAAGAAACATACTGCCAGGACGCTTGAAGATTTCAAAGCACGCATCTCTTACTCACACAGAGCCATGGCAAGGCCGAACGCTGAGGACCCTTCACGTGTTCCGAGAATTACGTCCAGGCAGCTCAAGTCCATCTCGGGCGGTTTCTTCTCCGCCCACGGCCCCGCACTGATTCCTCTGCAAGGGTGGCCGAAAAAGCCCAGCGTTAGCTCTCACTCACTAAGGTCTGTGGCTGTGGGTATTCTATCCTTTAGCCCTTCCCCCCCCCCCTCGCCTATGTATCGGGCCCTCTACAAGAACACTGAGTCAGTCAGCCATGACGCACCACCGCTCTCCCTTGCGCGACTGGCGTACCTGCAGAATTTCCGTTGGCTCCTGAGCCCTTAACCCGTGGAGATGCTCACCTGGAATGCCTGCAAGTGTGCCGTACAAGGACACAGCAGAAGAAGAGCAAGGACAAAGACACAGACAGAGACAGAAAGACAGAACTTGCTGGCCAACACAACAGAATGAGGAGAGAGAAACACGTGGGAGGAAGGCAAACAACTCACCACTGAGCATCATCATCCTCAATCCAAGTCTCTGCTAAGGTGGACACACTGTTCCCCAAAGAAATGAGCAGCACCTACAAATGGAAACCCCGTTTCTCTCATAACCAATGTTGCTAGTCGGGAACCTCAGCTAGGGCTGGCTTCCTAAGCAAACAGCACGTCACTACCTGCATCCAGGTGGGCCATAAGCTCAGATTTCTCTAAATTAAACACTTATCTCAGTGACAGTGGTGGTAGCTCTGCTTTCAACTGGACAGTTCTTGCCTCCCATTCATCATTCTCCCAACCTTACTGCTCTCATTCATGCTGTCTTTCCTTCGCGTGATGGGAAGAGACTCGAATGGCTGACTTCTTATGCCTTGATATTGAAGTCAGCACAAGGGGGAAAGAACAAACAAGTTAGCAGCTCAGTTAGCAATGGTGCATAACCTCTTCTTCTCGCATATGAGATATCACAGACTCCTACCACCAGCCATGCCCTTTCATGGCCACTGCAGGAATACAGCTAGAGTAGAAAGATATCCAAATTAGTAACGCTAGAGTAGACTACATTGAGCCGGTATCCAAAACAGTGACTCTACAGAGTAGACTACTGTCCCTTTCCCAGCCTCAATGCCACAGGGCCCCATGCCATAAAAGAAGCTCATGGCCTGTGAAGAAATCTACTGCCAGGTGTGCCCTACTTTTTTGTGGTTCCTGAGACCACCTCTGTGGGGAATGCATGCCAAGCAAACTCCCCCCTGTTCTGTGGAGGGAGACAGCAGGACAGGAAAGGGGAGAGTCTTAGCTGGGCTGAACAATGGAGACGTTCAATAAGCAATTTAGGTTCCCCACATAAATATGTCTATCTTGAATTTATGATACAGGCAGTCCCCGAGTTACGCGGATCCGACTTATGTCGGATCCGCAGTTACGAACGGGGATTTTCTCGCCCCGGAGGACTCGAGCGGCGGGACGCCTGGTCCCGCCGCCCGCCTCCTCCAGGGCAAGAAAAGCTGCTCCCCGTCTCCCTGGTCTGCTGCGGGAGCCAGCAGACCAGGGAGACGGGGAGCAAAGCGGCGGAGGACCCGGGGCCGGACCCGCGGCCGCTTCCAGATCAGCTGGGAGTGCCGCGGGTCCAGCCCCGGGTCCTGCGCCGCTTTGCTCAGCATCTCCCTGGTCACGGAGACGCTGAGCAAAGCGGCGCAGGACCCGGGGCCGGACCCGCGGCGCTCCCAGCTGATCTGGAAGCGGCCACGGGTCTGCAGACCAGGGAGACGCTGAGCAAAGCAGCGCAGGACCCGTGGCCGGACCCGCGGCGCTCCCAGCTGATCTGGAAGCGCCGCGGTCCGGCCCGGGTCCTCCGCCGCTTTGCTCCGCGTCTCCCTGGTCTGCTGGGGGGGACGCAGCTAGTGCCCCCCCCAGCAGACCAGGGAGATGTGGAGCAAAGCCCGGGGCCTGTGGTAGAGCAGGTGGGACGCTGCCGGTTGGTCCCGCAGCACCGCTCCTTGGCGCTACTGGACCAACCCGGCAGCACCCCAGCTGCTCAGCCCCAAGAGTCCTGATTCAGCCGCTGCTGATCAGTTTCAGCAGTGGCTGAATCAGGACGCCTGGGGCAGAGCAGCTGGGGTGCTGCTGGGTTGGTCCAGTAGCGCCGAGGAGTGGCCACCCTACTGGACCAACCCAGCAGCACCAGAGCTGCTCTGCCCCAGGCGTCCCCAAGTTAGCCGCTGCTGAAACTGACCAGCGGCTGACTACAGGAAGCCCGAGGCAGAGTTGCTCTGCCCTGGGCTTCCTGGAATCAGCTGCTGATCAGTTTCAGCAGCAGCTGACTTGGGGACGCCTGGGGTTCTTAAGTTGAATCTGTATGTAAGTCAGAACTGGTGTCCAGATTCAGCGGCTGAATCTGGATGCCAGTTCCGACTTACATACAGATTCAACTTAAGAACAAACCTACAGTCCCTATCTTGTACGTAACCCGGGGACTGCCTGTATTGGCGGCTATACTGTTGCGTGGAGGGATCTAAGTACACAAGGGCACTGAGGGATTGGGGTGATTTAGAGGCCCCATGATGAAGGGCAGGGTGGAGGAGTATTTGAGGACCCCACATTGGCAGGGAAGGTGAACTTGGCAAAGGGGAACAAGAATTGGGGAGTGTTGGGGGTTAAGGGATCCCATGAATGGAGGGATCCACTAGAGGCAGATTAGGGAAGGATATGGCAGGCTGGAGGATGTCCGGGAGGAAGAGGAGGACTGAGGGGGGAAATTCAGGGTGCTAGGAACAGAATGAATAAGGGAGGCTGACAGGTCCCATGGCTGGTAGGATAGGAGCGTGGGAGGAGGGACTGTGGGTTGGGAAAGAAGCAAATTAGACCAAGGGGGTCCTACGAACAGGGGAAACGTAGAGACAGAGCTAGGGTGCAGGTTAAGGTGAGCTGGGGGATGTCGTAGGGAGGAAAAGGGCTGATGGACCCCACAAATGGGGGCATGGACTGGGGGTGCATGTGGGGCTGGGTGTTGTGGAGAGGAAGGGAAACTGAGGGGCCCCTGGGATAAGAGTATGGACTGGAGGGAAGGACACTGATGTGGGTGCAGGCGGGACTGGGGGTTATTAGAAATGGACTGGAGAAGAGGGGGGGATTGGGATGCAGGCTGGGCTGGGGTTGGCTAAGGAAGGGAGGGGTCGGATGGAGCCAGCCTGTGATGCAGTTTGTGGGCAGGGCTGGGCTGTCATGCTGGGTGGGGTGGGGGCTGCAACACACTAGTGACGCTCGGACCCGAGGAACCAGCATTGTCAAAACTACAACTCCCGGCATGCATCGCTCATGCAGGGAGTGACTCACGCACAATGAGACCAAGCCCCTAGCGACCCAGGCTTGGCATCCAGACTGCTGATGTCACTTCCTCTTCCGCCATCCCCTTGTCATAGCCTGTAATGGCAAAAACCTCCCCCCGCAGACTGTTACTGGAGAGGGCCCCCAAACTGCCCCCCCGAGGATGTTCAGCCCCCTCACCGCCGCGACGTGGGGCCGTGCTGTGCGGAGCTCCCCGGGCGCCTAAGGGCTGAGACCCAGGCGGGGCACGGCGCGCAGAACCGGAGCCTTCACGCTCGGGGGCAGGCTCGGCGCTGGCAGCATCAGGCTCTGATCCTGGCTGCGCCTTGCGCTTCTTCGACCTTCCTCCCATGGCGGCACCGCCCGCCCAGCGCCGCGTGCGCGGCCACACCCTGCCGCGCGGAGCCCCACGACGCCCATGGTGCCATGCGGCTGCAGGGGCTGACGGGATACAGGCCCAGCGGCACTACAACTCCCACGGTGCCGTGCGGCTGCAGGGGCTGACGGGATACAGGCCCAGAGGCACTACAACTCCCACGGTGCCGTGCGGCTGCAGGGGCTGACGGGATACAGGCCCAGAGGCAATACAACTTCCACGGTGCCGTGCGGCTGCAGGGGCTGACGGGATACAGGCCCAGCGGCACTACAACTCCCGTGGTGCCATGCGGCTGCAGGAGCTGATGGGATACAGGCCCAGCGGCACTACAACTCCCATGGTGCCGTGGGGGTCGCAGTGGCTGACGGGATACAGGCCCAGCGGCACTACAACTCCCATGGTGCCGTGCGGCTGCAGGGGCTGACGGGATACCGGCCCAGTGGCACTACAACTCCCATGGTGCCGTGAGGGTCGCAGTGGCTGACGGGATACAGGCCCAGCGGCACTACAACTCCCATGGTGCCGTGCGGCTGCAGGGGCTGACGGGATACAGGCCCAGCGGCACTACAACTCCCATGGTGCCGTGCGGCTGCAGGGGCTGATGGGATACAGGCCCAGCGGCACTACAACTCCCATGGTGCCGTGGGGGTCGCAGTGGCTGACGGGCGCTCTTGGCTTGATGGGACACCAAGCGCATCTTTCACCACGCAGCGCCTCGCTCGCCCAGCTTCACCAGGGCGTGAATCTCTGGCGACCCGCTCCGTGTGACGTCATGACTCGCAACAGCGTTCGAGTGAGCACAGCGGTGCATTGTGGGAGCGGTTCCGCTTCTTTCGCCCCCAGCTGCTGTCTCTGCTCCGCACCCCACGTGGCCCCCGGCTCCAGCCCCTCTCCGGGCTGAGCGCCCCAGTCTCACCCTTTGCCAGCCCTTGGCCAGCAGGCAGAGTGAGAAGCTCGTTATTCCCAAGGAAGGGGCTTGCTGTGCAGACGCGCCCTCTGCTCCATTGAAATAACGCTGCTGTGCTGACATGCCCTGAGTCAATCCGGAGGGGCTGGTTGCAGAAGCCAGGCAGGGCCAGCAGGGGCCATATATAAAGGGCACTGAAGAGGCATTCTCGCCCTGGCCTGTGGACTGGCTGTCTAGGAGCACTGTGGTAGGGCAGAGCAGGGCAAGGAGCATCTAGCCAGACTGAGACCCTATAGGAAGGGCAGACAAAGTGCTAGGGCTACAATGGAAGAGGCCCAGGGAAAAGAGGCCACAGAAGAGGAGCAGTGAATGGCTGACCGCTATAGGGGCCCTGGGTCAGGACCCAGAGTAGCAGGTGGGCCTGGGCCCTAACCCAGGGACCCTATAGCTGGCAGAGGGGTGGAGGGCCCTTGCTCAGACTGCGGTTTGCACTGGCATAAGGGACTGGACATGTGTCACTAGCAGGCCCCCAAGATGAGTGTCTGGATTATGGGCTGCCGGCCCCTCAAAGGGTGGAGGCAACAGAGCAGGGCACACCCAGAGGGCAGTGCCGGGGGGGGCGCTGTGGTCTGGGGAGCAACGCAGGTCACAGAGTGGGAGCAATGGCAAAGGTGTCCCAGGGAAGGACCTGAGCTAATTCCCCAAATAACCAGCAGGAAGGGCCATGAATTTGGTAGGGTCCTAGACAGGAGTGAGCCCCTCTTTCAGTCTGACCTGCAGATGACCTAGGGCTGTCAGGGGCAGGCTGAGGTTTTCTAACAAGGCTGTTCGTTACTGGCCTGGATGGAGTCCCAGAGTTACAATTCCACTCTGGCTTCTTGGCCACCTGGCAGTTAGAGCTTGTGTCAAATCCATTCCTAGTGAAAGCAGGTTCTTCAGAACCCCTCCCCCCCCCCCCCCCACACAGCTTTTTGGGGGTGGGGAGATCCTAGGGTTGGAGATGGGTCCCAGGTCTGCACAAACTCCAGCCCTCCCTCCCAAGCAGGATTAGAGTCAACCCTGGCCAGGAGCAGCCCCAGGTCAAGCTCTGGCAGCAGTTCTCAATGCCCTTCCCCTGGTACAGCACCTGGCTAGACACCAGACTCTCTGTCCCCACAGGTGCAAACCTCTTGGGCAGCCCCATCTGCCAATACGCTGAGAGCTCCTGGGCTGTCTTCATTCTCCTCCCCTCTCCAAATCTTCACAGGCTTGTTCCCCATCCCCTTCTTCCCCATCTATTCATTGGCTCAAGCTCTCCATGATGGCCATAACTAAGCCACTGCCCTTGTTTGGCTGGGGGAAGGCACGGATGCATTCCAATCAGGTGTGGCTAAGCATCAAGGCTGAGGAACACACCTGTCCCCAGGTAGCCCAAGCATGCCCCATGGCTAGGCCATGTCAGTGTGCCGCTCAGCCAAGTAGGGGTGCCCGCCTTTGACCTATGAGAATGTTGGGCAGCTCCTGCCTCATTGCTCTTTTTTCCTCCTCCTGCCCATGTTCCCAGTCTGGCTTGGCTACCTCCTCTCTGGGTCTCCCATGGCTTGGGACCTGCCTGAGGCCAGGATCACAGTCCTGGCACTTCTACTGGGGAGTCCTGCAAGCCCAGTGCTATTGGGGGTGCTCAGTGGAGGCAGGCAGATGATATTAGCCGGGTGGTCAGCTCTGGCTGACCCATGGCTCTGACAAGTGCCTGGTATTGCTAGCATAAGCCAGTGTCTTGTGGGTAGCTCTCAGCTTGGCTGCCATATAGAGAGCACAATGTCTTGGCCAGCTGTGACTGAAAGGGCAGCCCTTGGGCACGTAATGCCTGGCAGGAGCAGCTGCAGGGCTGGACGAGAGTGTGCATGGTGGCGGTTGCTCTGGCCGTGACTTCCCTGATGTGCGTAGTAACAAGGAATTTGATACATAAGTCCCCCTTCCCTTTCCTGTTTCTGCTTCTGCCAGGTCCCACTTGCCTGGGACTCTGGGGCTCTGGGACTCTGCATGAAGGCAGTGCACTATCTGGTCCTTCCTCCCACCATCAGCCCTGCTAGTGCCCTGCAAAACTGACTCTCAGCCCCTGCTAGCCATGCCCTGGCTCCTCTGACCTCTTCCTATGCCTGACACATTCAACCCACAGCCCCCTGGTAGCCCAGCAATGGCCCCTCTGACTTCTTTCTGTGCCTGGCAATCTTGACCCTCAGCCCTCTGCTAGCCTAGCCCTGGCCCCAGCGCAAGCAGCGGCCCTGCTCCACCACCGGAGATTGCTATGGACTGGGAGACTCCCCATGATAACATTTGGGGGTTGTATAACCAAAGCCAAAAACGGATTTTAGACAGACTGCCTGGCTTGGAGCTTTGCCAGCAAAAAGTGCCAGTCTAGATGGGGATCTTTCGGAAAATAAAGCCTTTTTCGAAAGATCCCTTATTCCTTCTTTTAAGAGGAATAAGGGATCTTTCGGAAAAGGCTTTATTTTCCGAAAGATCCGCGTCTAGACTGGCGCTTTTCTCCGGCAAAGCGCCAAACTGGAAAAAAGCGGCAGCCATGTTTATGCAAATGAAGCAGGGGGGATTTAAATCCCTGCTTCATTTGCAATTGCGATGTGTCTAATTTGCATCCTTTTTACGGAAAAGGGATGCAGTCTAGACACAGCCCCTGTGTATTGGTGAGTGATTAATCCTCTGACAGTAATCTCATGGGAGTGACATTACACCATATTCTTTATGGAAAATAACTTCCACAAAGTTTACTGAGTACAATTTTCCTAGTTGCATGACTAGGTCATAAGTCAGGAATATTGACTAATGTATCTTATTTCAGCTATGCTGTTTTGGGTGATGGCCACTGCTAACCTTTCAGGTGCAACAATGGAAAAGCCAGACAGGGCTGATAGCCCATCAGCAAGGATAATGAATCGTTAAAAGGTTTGGACTTGTGTAGACACTCCATACTGCCACTGACTCATGGATAATGCTACAATCAGGTGATCTAGTCACCTGACACTAACCTCCATCTTAGACTGCTGAACTCTTCCACTGGAAGGTGGGGGGAATTGAACAAGTGATTACTGCCTTCTGGAAATCCTATGGAAGGGTGGGGAGCAAAACAATCAGGGTCTTCACTTTGCTTCTCCCCCACCTCCCCACGCAAAGCGATACTTGAAATCACCTGGAGAGACAAAAGAGACAAACTGAGGGAGTAGTGGGAAAGGCTGCTGGACACAAACTAAAAAGATACCCTGAGCCTGTGAAGGAATCTATTTAAAACAGCATCTAGGGTGGGGAATTATTTCTTGTAACCAATTTGTGTAGTGAATCCAGTTTAGTTTGCATGCTTTGTATTATTTTGGTTGTAACCTGCTGTGTTCTGTTTGCTTTTTCTTTAACCACTTAAATACACCTTTGGAGCTAACAAACTTATTTCTGGTGTGCGATATAACCCCATTTATATAATTTCTAACTGGAAAGAGGGGGCAGGAAGTTGGCATACTTTCCTCCACACACAGAGGCAAATTTCATATAATGTTAGGTTTGCACACCCAAGGCAGGTGAACACCTGGGGCTGGGGCAAGTCCCTTAAGATGAGTCTTCCTAGAGCTGATCTCAGTGTCTATACAAGGGGTGGGCAATAATTTTTGATGGGGGAGGGGGGGGCAACTCCAAGGTTTTGGAAAGAGGTCGAGAGCTGCACTCTTCCATGATATTAATGGAGGAAATGCAGAGTCTGTGAAGGAGGTTGGGTGCAAAAGAGAGACTGGGGTGCAGGAGGGAGACTGGAGTCTGGGAGGGAGTTTGAGTGAAGGAGGCAGTTGTGACTAGGGCAAGGGACTGGAGTGCAGGGGTTTGGGATGTAACCTAAGGTAGGAGGGTATTGTGATTGAGAGGGGGTATGGGTGGCAGAGAGGGACAGAGGGTTTGGGTATGTTGGGGGGGGGGGTGGGAAAGGGCTGGGGTGCCAGAAGTAGGCTGTGGCCAAGAGACTTACCTGCCAGCTGCCAAACTTAGCCTGTAGAGCTAAGGCTTGCAGAGTTTAAAACCTTTCCCAGACAGACTGCTTGCTTACCTGGCCATGTGCTTCATTGAATAACTAGAGAAGGGGCGTGGTTCTTTTTGGCTGTCTGTTATTCCAACAAGCAGCTCCCATTGGCTCCTGAAACTTCCCCCTCTCCTCCAGTTTTAAAACAGAAATGGAGCCCTGCAGACATGTGTCTGCACAGCACACAGGGCTGCGGGGCAAGTAGGGGAGCCTGCCTGGGGCTCCCTGCTGCCTCCGTAGGCCAGATCTGGTGGTTTCGTAAGCCGCATCCAGCCTGCGAGCTGCATCCAGCCCGTGGGCTGTATTTAGGGTTACCAAATGGTTTAACCAAAAATACCGAACGCCCCTCTTCCCCCCCCAAAAAAACACCAGGGAAAAAATTCTGTTGAGGGGGAAAAAAAAGGGGGAGAGAGGGAACCAAAGTTGTTGAGGAAAAAAAACCAAGGACCCCGAGAGTTACTAAGCAAAAAACAAAAAAAAATATATATATTTATATATAATATATATATATTTTAAAATAGCATGGCCCCTTTAATAAATGCTTTTGAGGCTTTTTAGCCCTAACAGGCTGCTGGTGGCCACTGGCCACCCTCCACCATCTCGTCTTCCTGCTCCAGCCCAGACAGCTCCCCTGCGGAACCAGGTAAGCACCCGGTATTTTCTCCTTCTGGCCAGGAAAAAAATCAGAAAATACCAGACATTTTAGGTGTCCGGTATTTTCTGAATTTTTTTACCAGACAGCAGCAAAAATACTGGATTGTCCGAACCTTAGCTGTACTTTGCCCAGACCTGGTCTATACATTTCTGCAGTTGGGTGTGGCCATGCCAGGGTGCTTGGCTGCTCCTTGAGAGTTTCTGTCCAGAGGCTCTTGGAGATAGTTTATTGCTCATCCGCCCTGGCAGTCACTTCTCCCCAGTTGGTCCCAATAGGCTTTCTCCACTGCATTTTCTATCAGGTTCTTACTGGTCATTATCACCACCGTACCTCGGTGCAGCCATCTGTTCAAACAGCTTTTCAGTCCTAAAACAGTCTTGGCACCATCCCTCAGTTGTGCAATCCTTTTAAAAATGTATCCCCCTAACACACTGGTGTCTGAAACCAGACCACTTCATGGGAGGGTGTGGAAGTGACAGCCAATTCAGCTCCAGCCATGGCATCCAGGTGGGCTAGAGGGGATACAGCCATATTGTTCCCATCCTGCCTATCAGCTGCTTATAGGGAGAGAGTTCCCTTTAAGCCTCTTAGTCAATACAGATTTTGGCCTTCACCAGCCAGATGAAGGGCTATATGGGGGAGGGGATGTCATACAGAGTATCACCAACATCAAAAGGAGCCGACACACGAAAAAGCCCAGGCATGGGTAGAAGTGTGCAGGGATAGATTGGCATTGGGGCAGCTTTAAGACATATGGTACTTAGAACGGCTATACTGGATCAGACTAATGACTGATCCAGTCTTGTATCCTGTCTTGCAGCAGTGACTAGTGCTAGATACTTCAGCGGGAATTAACAATACAGGCAGTCAATGATGCATCCCACAATCAAATCCCAGATTCTGGCAATCAAAGGGTTAGGGCCGTGGTCACCAACAGGTCAATCACGAGGCCTCAACCAGTCGATCATGAAGCATGCAGACCGCCCCCCCATTTTCCTCCCACCCCCGAGGAGCCCCACTACCTACCGCCAGCGAAAATGGAGGTATGCCAGCTCCCCGCAGGTGGACGGAAGTCCCGCAGCTTAGCGCCACTTCCGGGGCTTCCGGAAGTTCACTGGCTGCTCTGCCGGACACACTGTGGGAGGGGGCGTCAGCCCCGGAGGAGGAGCACAGCGACTTCCCTGCACCGTCGCAGGAGGGAGAAGTCGGCCCTGGGGCAGGCGTGTGCGGGGGTTTCGGCCCCGGGGCAGGCGTGTGCGGGGGTTTCCCTGTGCTGCAAGGGGGTTCCCTGAGCCCCAGGGCAGGCACGCGAGGGTTTCCCTGCGCTGCAGAGGGGAGAAGGGGAGTCGGGCCCAGAGGAGGCACGTGCTGGCTTCCCTCAGGGGGAGGAATCCTGGGAGGAGGCAGATGCAGGGGACTCTCTGTCTCCACTGGCACCCTGTCCCCACTCCCCTCTCCCCAGCCACAGAACTCTGTCCCCACTCTCCTGCCATAGAACTCTGTCCCCATTCCCATCCCCACTCCCCGAACTCTGTCCCCACTCCTCTGTCCCGAGCCACAGAACTCTGTCCCACTGGAACTCTGTCCCCTGCTGCAGAACCATCCTCTGTCCTCCCAGCACCCTGTTCCCTCTCCCCTACCCCCAGCCGCAGAACTCTGTCCCCACTGGCACCCTGTCCCCTGCCAAAGCACCCACTACCACCCTTCCCAGTACTATGTCCCCTGCTCCCACCAACACAGTTGGGGCCACATTAGTGAAGCTTGGGGGGGAGGGAGTGTTGGAGGAGGTTTTCTTTGCATCTCACTTGTGTGGCCCCAACTGACTTTTCTTGGGTCAGTGACCCCTGACTCAAAACAGGTTCCCTGCCCTTCTCAGAAATAAAGACAACGCAGAAAGTTTTTGTGTTTGACAGTATTTTATTTAAAAATGAAGCCTGGCCAACAAACCCCCAACTGGGGCCAAGCCCCCATTTGGCCACAGCATCATAACACTCCTGCACTCCCCCTTCCACCAGACCCCAGATCTGAGCCTATCATACACTGAAACCCCCTGCCCTGAGCCCCTCATATAACCCCAAACCAAATTCCTGATCCCTCACATCCACAAGCCTGTAGCTTGCTTAGTACCCCAACCCTCCATCTGACCCCAACACTGCCCGGCCTAGAGCCCCCTCCCCGAGCCAGCGTCCCCTTCTCCACCTCCTCCTGCGTCCAGATTTCCTCCCAGAGCATGCACCTCTAACCCCTTCCCACACTCAAATCCTACACATCCTGTCTCAACCCAGCAAGTGTACGGCTAGACTGCAGGGCTACGTCTACACTGGCATGATTTTCCAGAAATGCTTTTAACGGAAGAGTTTTCCGTTAAAAGCATTTTCGGAAAAGCGCGTCTAGATTGGCAGGACGCTTTTCCGAAAAAGCACTTTTTGCGGAAAAGTGTCTGTGGCCAATCTAGACGTGGTTTTGTGCAAAAAAGCCCCAATCGCCATCTTAGCCATCGGGGCTTTTTTGCGCAAAACAGTACTGTGCTGTCTACACTGGCCCTCTTGCGCAAATGATTTGTGCAAGAGGGTGTTTGCCCGAACAGGAGCAGCACAGTATTTCCGCAAGGACACCGACGATCTTACATGAGATCGTCAGTGTTCTTGCGGAAATTCAAGCAGCCAGTGTAGACAACTGGCAAGTTTTTCCGCAAAAGCAGATGATTTTGCGGAAAAACTTGCCAGTCTAGACACAGCCCAGGAGTTTTTCAGGATTCTGGAAATATCCCAGAAAAACTCTTCTGAATCCAGGGATGCATTTGTTCTTCTGCTTTTTTTAGTGGAAGAGCAAACATGCTCTTTTGGTCACCCCTATATTCCTCTTTCCACGAGGAATAAGGGCGCTTCCAAAAGAAGGGTTTTTTCTGACATTTGGTCCAGTCTAGACAGGCCAAATGTTGGAAAAACCTCTTCCTACAGAAGAATTGAAAAAAAAAAAAGCAGCAGTATAAGGGTTGGGGATAGCAAGTGATGGAGAGGAGGAGAATAGAGAGCGCAAGGCTTCAAGGAAGGGGCAAGACGGTAGATTTTGGCTTGTTCTGTCATTTAAAACGTGATCTTGGGTGTAAAAAGGTTGGAGACCACTGCCCTACATCATCCCACTCACACATCCAAAGAGGCTCACCAGGGCCAGGAAACCAGCGTTGCAGGGGATGGAAGGGGGGTAGTGACATCACAAAGGCCTGTTGCAGGATCTCAGCCTACTGGGAGATAGTGATAGGTCGGTGGTGACCTCACAGAGAGACCCTAACCTGACATCAGCCAATCAGAAGAGAGGTGCAAGGCAGGGACAAGCTCAGAGATTCTAATGGCTTTGCAGCAGCAAGGCTCCTTCTCAAGGTCTCTCGTCGAGGGCGGAGAAAGAATTAGGATTAATTATGGGAGCACGAGGAGGAATCTCGTCAGAGTTTTCTCCTTTCCTACCCACGGAGTTGATGTTACCTGTTCAGAAGGTAAGAGCCGCAGAGAGGTTTGGAGCCTGTTCCTTCTGATCCACCTGAGCTCTAGGCATAGAAATCACTAAGTTAAGGTTGAGCAGGATCCTGTGGGTGGAATTGCTCTAGCGCTCATTAACCCGTTACCCCTTTACATGTCTATCTGAGAGTACTGTATTCTTATCAGTCAGTGTGTCCCGAGGGGCAGGGGCGGACTAGGGGCAGAACGCCATCCTTGCAGGAGACGGTCGGGGTGGGGGGGCGATGACATCTCAAAGGCCTGTTGTAGAATCTCAGTCTATTGGGGAAAGGCGATGGGGAGGCGGTGACCTCGTAGAGAGATCCTGACATCAGACACACAGGACAGAGGTGCAAGGTGGGGGCAACCTCAGAGACCCTGCCTTATGGCTTTGTGGGAGGCTCTCCCAAAGAGGCAGGGCTGGAATTGCTCTGAGACTGATCCCCTCAGATGGTGAGCTGGCCCATCCTTTAGGACATCTGCTGTGACCTCTCAGCCTCCCATCAAGTCTCAATGCTGATTGGGAAGACTTCTGCTCCCTGTCATTAGCCCCCTGCCCAGCCAGTTTCCCAGCTGTTACCCAGTCTGGAGCCAGCAAAGCCCTCGGGCAGGAGTGACAGCAAAGGGCTAGGACCCAGAAGCCGTGCCCAGGGGTCAGTCTGGAGTGCTGTACAAAGCCCAGGACCATCCACATATCCTGTGTGGTGCAACCTGCTGAGTGGAGACAAAGGCTCAGGGCTGCTCTCATACCCTGATCAGACACTTTACTGAATGTGGTGCAGGGAAAAGGTGGACTGATGGCTCCCATGAATGGGGGTGCAGACTGGGGTGAGGAAGGGCCCCGGGATAAGAGTATGGACGGGGTGCAGGCTGGGGAGAGGAAGCAGGAGGGGAGGGGGCTGCGCGGAGCCTGGAGTGCGGGATGAGGGGGCCATGGGCAGGAGGGGAGAGGGCTGCGCAGAGCCTGGTGTGCGGGATGAGGGGGCCGGGGGCAGGAGGGGAGAGGGCTGCGCAGAGCCTGGAGTGTGGGATGAGGGGGCCGGGGGCAGGAGGGGAGAGGGCTGCGCAGAGCCTGGATTGCGGGATGAGGGGGCCGGGGGCAGGAGGGGAGAGGGCTGCGCAGAGCCTGGATTGCGGGATGAGGGGGCCATGGGCAGCAGGGGAGAGGGCTGTGCAGAGCCTGGAAATAACGAGCATCTTACTTTGCCTGCTGTCAAAGGGCAAGACTGGGGCCACCTGGCGTGCGGAGCAGGGACAGCAGCTGGGGGCGATGGAATTACACGTGCATTACCCGCAATGACCACCGAGTGGCACTGTGGAGGCGCTACGGAATTATACGTGCATTACCGGCAATGAGCACCGAGTGGCACTGTGGAGGCGCTACGGAATTACACGTGCATTACCCGCAATGACCACCGAGTGGCACTGTGGAGGCGCTACGGAATTACACGTGCATTACCGGCAATGACCACCGAGCGGCACTGTGGAGGCGCTACGGAATTACACGTGCATTACCGGCAATGACCACCGAGTGGCACTGTGGAGGCGCTACGGAATTATACGTGCATTGACCCAGCCTCCATCTCCCACAGGCCACTGCAGCTCCCTCCGCCCTCCCGGGCGCCCCTCCCGCCCCAAGGCCCGCCTGGCTGGAGCTGAGCAGGAGCACGGCCGTGGCTGGGCAGAGGCAGCCTGGGGGAGCTGGTGTTTCCTGCCGGGCTGACGCGCAGCCTAGGTCCCCCTCAGGAGCAGGAGCAGGTGGAGGAGCTGCATAGGGGTCGGGGGGGGGGGGGGGTAGGTGTCAGATCCAGGAAAGGAGGAGGGGCGAGTGCTTGGGGCGGGGAGGAGGAGTTGATGACATGATTGCAGGGGAGGAAACTGAGGCACGAGTGCCAGCCAGGGAAAGCAGAGCTGGAGGGGGCGGGGCTGAGGCAAGGATGTTCAATGTCGGTTCATGGAGCAGTCGATAGACTCGTGAATTCTCACCAGCTATTCAACAATTCCACAGTCCCGGGGGCGAGTCCTCCGAGAGCGAACTGAGCAGGGTCACTCCGCTCGTGACCTGGGGAAGTTCGGGCCCCTCGCTACGGGACAGCGCGTCGGCGATGATGTTGGCGCTCCCCTTGACGTGGATCACTTCCATGTCGTAGTCCTGCAGGAGCAGGCTCCACCGCAGCAGCTTGGCGTTCGTCCCTTTCATCTGGTGTAGCCAGGTCAGGGGGCAGTGGTCGGTGAACACCGTGAAACGCCGGCCAAACAGGTACGGCTGCAGCTTTTGCAGGGCCCACACCATGGCCAGGCATTCCCTCTCTACGGTCGCGTAGCTCCGCTCCCGGGGCAGCAGCTTCCTGCTCAGGTACACGATGGGGTGACGTTCCCCTTTCTCGTCCGCCTGCATCAGCACCGCCCCCAGCCCGGTGTCCGAGGCGTCCGTAAACACGATAAAGGGCTTGTCGAAGTCTGGGTTTACCAACACTGGGGCCTTGGCCAGGGCTTCCTTCAGCGCACAGAGAGCTCTCTGGCACTGCTCCGTCCAGACCACCCTGTCTGGCCTCCCCTTCCTGCACAGCTCCGTGAGCGGGGCAGCGATGGAGCTGAAGTTGGGCACAAACCTCCGGTAGTACCCCGCCATCCCAATGAAAGCCTGGACCTGCTTCTTGGTCTGGGGCACAGGCCAGTCCCGGATGGCCTCCACTTTGGCCGGCTCTGGCTTCAAGCAGCCACTCCCCACCTTATGGCCCAGGTAGGACACTTCGGCCATTCCAACCTTGCACTTCCCAGCCTTTACAGTCAGCCCAGCCTCCCTCAGCCGATCCAGTACCTGGCTGACCTGGGCCACGTGGTCCTCCCAGGACTGGCTGAAGACGCAGATGTCATCGATGTACGCTAGGGCACAGTTCTCCATTCCCCTCAGCAGCTGGTCCACCAGGCGCTGGAAGGTGGCCCTTTGAGGCCAAAGGGCAGGACCAGGAACTCAGAGCCCCAGTGGCATGATGAAAGCTGATTTCAGTGTGGCCTCCTGGTCTAGCGGCACCTGCTAGTAGCCCTTGGTTAGGTCCAGGGTGGTGAGATAGCGAGCTCCCCCCAGCTTGTCCAGGAGCTCGTCGGGCCTTGGCATTGGGTAGGCGTCAGACACCGTGATGGCATTGAGCTTCCGGTAGTCCACGCAGAACCGGATCGACCCGTCCTTCTTGGGAACCAGCACCACGGGAGAGGCCCAGGGGCTGGAGGATGGCTGGATCACCCCAAGGGCCAACATGTCCTGGACCTCTCCAGGTCCTGGGCTGTTTTCCCTGTGACCCTGAATGGGGAGCAGCGCACCGGGGGGTGAGTGCCCGTCTGCACCCGGTGGACAGCCAGGCTGGTGAGACCAGGCTTGTCGGAGAACAGCTGCTGGTGGGAGCGCAGCACCTCCCGGATCTCGGCCTTCTGGGCCGGGGTGAGCTGGTCCGAGAGGGAAATTGACTCCAGCGAAGAGTCCTCTCCGGTCCCAGGGAACAGGCCCACCAGGGGATCCTCCCCCTGCTCCTCCCAGGGCTTACACTCGACCAGCACCAAGTTCTCCCTGTCCCAGTACGGCTTCATCATGTTAACATGATATACCCGCTGGCCGCGCGTCCGGCCCGTCAGCTCCACCACGTAGTTCACCTCATTCAGCTGCTTAACCACCTTGAAGGGGCCGTCCCAGGCGGCTTGCAGCTTGTTCTTCCGCACGGGGATCAGGACCATCACCTGGTCCCCGGTAGCGTAGGCGCGGGCCCGTACATTGCGGTCGTACCAGACCTTCTGCTTCCTCTGGGCCCTGCTCAGGTTCTCTCTGGCCAGGCCCATGAGCTCGGCAAGTCTTTCCCGGAATGTCAGGACGTATTCCACGACCGGCTCACCCTCCGGGGAGACCTTCCCCTCCCACTCGTCTTTCAATAAGTCCAGGGGGCCCCTCACTCGCCTCCCATATAACAGCTCGAACGGCGAGAACCCCGTGGACTCCTGGGGCACTTCCCTGTACGCAAACAGCAGGTGGGGTAGGTACTTGTCCCAGTCCTGCGGGTGTTTGTGCATAAAGGTCCGTAGCATCTGCTTCAGAGTCCCGTTGAACCTCTCCACCAACCCGTTGGTCTGGGGGTGATACGCCGAGGCCCAGGTGTGTTGCACCCCACTCTTCTCCCACAAGCACCGGAGCAGGGCCGACATGAAGTTGGATCCCTGGTCCATGAGAACCTCCTGGGGAAACCCCACCCTGCTGAAAATGGTCAGCAGTGCGTCTGCCACCGTGTCTGCCTCGATGGAGGGCAGGGCCACGGCCTCGGGGTAGCGGGTGGCGAAGTCCACCACCACTAGGATGTATTTCTTCCCTGTCCGGGTCGCTCTGTTGAAGGGCCCCACAATATCCATCGCCACCTTCTGGAAAGGCTCCTCTATGATGGGCAGGGGTCTCAATGCAGCTTTCTTCCTGTCTTGGGCCTTCCCCACTCGTTGGCAGGAGTCGCAGGACCGGCAGTACCGCTGGACAGCTGCAAACATCCCCGGCCAGTAGAAGTTTTGGAGCAGCCTCAGCCGCGTGCGCCGGATCCCCTGGTGTCCCGAGAACGGGATGTCATGGGCCAGGTGTAGCAGCTTGCGGCGATACCTTTGGGGAACCACCAGCTGCCGCTGGAGCCCCCACTTGCCTACCGTCCCGGGGGAAAGCCATTCCCGGTACAGAAATCCCCTCTCCCACCGGAACTTCTCCTGGCAATCTCCTCCTAGGGGTTGAGCGGCACCCAGGTCAGCCCGGTCCCTCAGGGCCTGCAAGGAGGGATCCGCTCGCACCTCCGCCTGGAATTCAGCGGCTGGGGCTGGGACAGGGCCATGGTTCCCCCCACTGCCTAGGTCCAACTCTAGGTCTGCTGGGACGGGGCCCTGGGCCCCCTGTTGGGGAACCTCCTCGAGTTCCGGGCCGCAAGCCCCTCGCTTGCTCTGGCTACGGGTGGTGACCAGCGTCCTGTGGGGTCCGTCTGGCCACTCCTCTAGGTCACTCCCCATTAGCACGTCGGTGGGCAAGTGCGGGTGCACCCCCACTTCCTTGGGGCCCTCCTTGGCCTCCCATTTCAGATGCACCCTGGCTACGGGTACCTTAAAGGGGGTGCCGCCTATGCCCCTCAGTGTCAGCTGAGTGTCGGGTAGCATACGGTCTGGGGCCAATATGTCGGGCCGGGCCAGTGTCACCTCCGCCCCCGTTTTCCAGAAACTCGTAACCTTCCTACCATCCACCTCCAGGGGTACGAGGCAGTCCCTCCGTAGGGGCCGCCCCGCCCCCACCCGGTGCACGGATAAATTTGTCTCCCGAGGGTCAGACCTCCCAGGGGAGGTGCACTGAGCATCCTTCCGCCCTCCCCGAGCGGAGGTTTGCCAGCCAGCCCCTGCCTTTGGGGCAGCCTGCCCTTCCTCCCGCCCCAGCCAGTTAACCCTGGAATGTCCCAGGTCATGGGACCTGTTCTTGCGCCTGGTGCATTGAGCCCTCTTGTGGCCTCGTTGCCCACAGCGATGGCAAGTTAGGTTCTGTGGGCCCATTCGGGTCGGCTCTGCCCGGGCCCTGGCTGGTTTTCTGGGGTATCGATGACTGGTCCTGGTCCCTGGGGCTCGCCTCGGAGGTGTCTCTCTCCGTTGCTCCGCCGAGAACCGGTCTCTGCGCGATTCTCTTTCTCTCCGGGACTCCCGTTCACCCCCGGACCGGCTCTCCATGAACTCATCCGCCAGTCTCCCGGCCTCCTGGGGGTTCTCTGGTCTCCGGTCCTTGAGCCACAGCCTCAGTTTGGGTGGGCACGCTTCATAGAACTGCTCCATTATGACCAGCTTGCGCAGCTCCTCTGCAGTCTGGGCTCCGACTCCAGACACCCACTTGCGGCAGTATTGCGCCAGGCGGGAGGCCAGGTCCACATAGGTCTCCCGTGGCCCTTTCTGTACCCCCCGGAACTTCTTCCTGTACATCTCGGGGGTCAGCCCAAACTTGTGCAGCAGGGCCTCCTTGACTCTGTTGTAATCCCCTGGCTGTAGGTCCTCCAGCTGACTGAGCACTCCGGCCGCCTCCTGGTTCAGTGCGGGGACGAGCTCCTGTAGCCAGTCAGCTGGGGGGACCTGTTGCAGCCCACAGGCCCTCTCAAAGGAGCTGAGGAACCCGTCTATGTCGCCCACGTCCTTCAATTGGGCCACCGTGAGCCTCTCCAAGTGCCTGGCAGCCCCGGGACCCTGGGGCCCATCCACTCTTGGCGCAGCTGGGGCCCCGCAGGTTCTCCGCTCTGCCATGGCCAGCTCATGCTGTCGCTGCCTCGATCTTGGCGTTCCTTCTCTCGGTCTTGGCGCTTCTGCTCTCGGTCCTGTACTTCCAATTCCTTCATCCGCAGCTGGATCTCCAGCCGCCGCAGCTCCGCTGGGCTGGCCCCTGCCCTAGATGGGCTACGGCTTGCAGGCCTCCCGGGAGACGCTGTCTCATCTCTCCGTTGGGTTCCAGCGCTCCTCCCCCTCTCTGAGCCTGACACACTCTCGGGGGGGGGTCTGGCTGCTTCCCCTGGGGACAAGATCCTGGCCCTGTGGCTGGTCATTATCTTCCAGCTGGGCAATCAGCTGGGCCTTGGTTGCTTTCCGCACAGGCAAGCCCCTCTCTCTGCACAGCCCCACTAGCTCTGCCTTCAAGAGTTGGGCGTAGGCCATCTGCCCGCTGGTCCCCTTGGTGCAGACTCACCAGTCTAGTGCTGCAGCGCCCCATGATTCCAGGGAACCGCTTCGCTCTGCCTCAAGCATGCCTGGCTCCAGGGCTCTTGCTTCTACGGCGCCTTGTTGCTTGCCGCTGGGAGCTTCATCCACGGGGTGCAGTGGATCCCACTTCTGACACCAGTGTGATGGCGCGTTGGGGGTTCCCCGTCTCCTGCACCCCGAAATGGCACAAACAGACTGCACCAGCCAGTGGAATTGAGGGTGGTTTATTGCTCCTCCAGCACAGCGCAGCACAGATGTAATCTGGTTACAGGAACTGGGGCTAAGAGGCCTCAGTGCCCCCCCTTGAGATAGGGGAGTCCCAGCCCCCTCCCCAGCTCCTTGTTCCCTGCCTTCCAGACAGGAACTACCTAACCCTCTTCCAGCCCTGCCCCCCAGCCAGGGCAGCATTCCACCTTCCTTTGTTCCTCTCCATGGGGGGTGTCTGGCCACTGGTTCAACAAGTTTGGCATTACCTCTGCCTAGTGAGGCTTTCCCTGCTGGGTCTTGCTCCAGACAGCAGGGGTCACCACAGCCCAGCAAGTACCCCCACTACGTCACACGGGTGCCAGCCAGGGAAAGCAGAGCAGGTGGGGGTGGGGCTGAGGCGAAGATGTTCAATGTCGGTTCACGGAGCAGTCGATGGACTCACCAGCTATTCAACAATTCCACAGTCCCGGGGGCGGGGCCGGTGTGACGTCACAAACAGCTGCCATCACACTTGGCTCCCCATAGCCATTTCTGACACACACACGGGCCAGTCACATTTGGCTTCTAACCGTTTTAGCTGCGCAGTTCTGCAAGCACAGAGGGGAAGCCGATTGTGATAGATGGAGGTTCGCTACGACACATTTGGCTGCCTGGACCATCCCCTCCACCTCTGGTTCAGAGAGTTTCACCCTGGCCCCCTATACCCACCTTCAACTCCAGGTCCAGGGCAGGGTTTCCTCTAAGACTTTCCATCCAGAAGTGGAGTGGGCCAGGACTTCTGCCCGAAGACTGGAGCCACAGGCGACCCACGTGGCGGCTGCTCCCCCGTTCCCAGGGCTGGCTGCCTGGCAGGCGGCTGCCTGAGCCGGGACTGCGGTACAGCTGCTTCTGGGGCAGAGCTCCCTGCAACCCTCTTCCCCCTCCCCCTCTGCCCTCCGAGCCCCGTGCCAGCTCCCCCACCTTTGCTTCCCCACATGTTGTTGGCTCCCAGGCTCCCACTCCCTGCAAATGCTGGGGGCTGCAGCAGCTCCCCTCTGCCAAAGGCAGGGACTCTCAGGCCAGCTCTGGGGGGAGAAGCCTAGGACAGACCTGGCCCTGCACACAGCCTGCCCCAGGAGTGGCACTCCCTGGGGGAAGGAGGGGCCAAGTCTCACCTACTCACGAGGGGGTGGGGTGCTGCCTGGGACAAGGCCCTGGGTCCTAACAAGGTGGGGGGGGGGGAGGGAGAACCACTCTGGCGTCTCTACGGTGGGAGACACTCTTTGGGAGCAGTGCCACTGGTGGGTGCCCCGCCCCCTCCCTACGCTGCCACACCCCAATACCACAGCCCTTAGCCCGGGAAATACCACGACTCCCTTGGGGCTATGGGGCCGCGGGAGCTGATGGGTAATGCAGTCCGGAAGACGCTACAGCTCCTGTGGCGTGATGGGAGCCATAGTGACCTGTGGAAAGACTACATCTCCCAGCATGCACTGTTTCCCTTCTCTACCCGCCCAGGGTGGGATTTCTTGGCAGACCAGCTCCCTGTGACCTTAGGGCCTGCCACAGAGGCAGGGCACCACCCCGCCCAAGCAAGGAGCAGAGCAGCGCCTTGTCAGAGCGGTTCCAGCCTCCATCACCACGGTCTCTGGTGTCCCTCCTCTGCCTCGCGCACCACCGGAGTTGGTGGGCTACGCTGGCTGCGCTGCTGCAGGAAACCCCAACTCCAGAGCCAGCCCCAGCCAGGTGCCCCGAGTCTGAACCCGTCCCGTCCGGTCCTGTGTTTCCCTCTGCCTCCCACTGGCAGACCCGGCGCCAGCTGAGTGTTTGCCGAAGCCAATCGACTCCAGGCCCTGTTCCCCGGGGGCACCCAATTGGACACGTACCTGGGCACCTTCCGGTCACGGTTCCCAGTCAGTTGCTGTCAGGCCGTGGACCGAGCAAACGTCTCTTCCGGTCCGTGGGACTGAACGCGCGTGGCGCCGGCAAGACGCGAGGCCGCTCCTTCTTGCTCCACGTCGGACACAAAAGGAGCAGCTACCGCGCGGCAGTTAGAGCCTCGTGCTGAAACGCGCTGCAGCAGTTCATCCCAGTTGCATGCTCCAGATGGGAGGGGAGGGGTGTCGCTCCCCAGGAGCTACCGCTGCCAGGGCACCGTCGGATTGGAACACGTCAGACGCACACGCCCGTGCAACAGCCACACACCCCGCCAAATGCTCACACGCAGGGATGCGTGTACACACGCACAAACGCGAATTAACAGATTAACACGCCTGACAGCCCACTCGTGCTTGCACGAACACTCATGTGTATACTCAGGCCCTCGCTCAGACGCACACACACGCATCCGCACAATGTGCCTGCACGCAGCCATGCTCGCATACATGCAAATGGACACTTGCACACGCACACACCCAGGGACGCACACACTTGCACTCATACTTTCTTGCGCACGCATGCACACCAAGTAACAGTCGCCTAGAAGGACTCAGCAATAATATCAAACTCAAAAGCCAAAGATTAGATCAATTAGGAGAGAACTATTCCCACGAGGCCCTAATCCATGTCTGGGGCTCCTCCATGTCTGGGGCTCCATGCTGGGAGACCAAGTCTTTATTTCAATCCCAGTTTTGCCAACTCTCAGCATGCGTGACGCTAGGTCACTTGGCAGCCTACTCACTTCGTTTTCCGTATGATCCTAGACGCATTAAGTATCGCCAGCCAGGAGATGCGGCGGGCGGGCGGGGCGATTAATGACATTTTTAAAAATACAAAAATCGGAGTTCAGTTTCTGTTCTAGATAAATCTATGTATTAAACATATTACTTCATATGACTTGACATTGTGCCTCTCCATATAACCGTGTAACATAGTATTAGTTTTCTACAAGTTTTCTACAAAGGGTTCTAAGTGACGAGGTTATATGGATTCAGGTTCTAATACAGAGTATATAGTTAAAGAGGTAAAAATGTCTTTTGCTAGGAATAGAATAAGAACTTTCCCCCACGCTGTAATCAATTTAAATATCCCCCGCGGCATTTGCATGAACGTGGCTGCCGCTTTTTTCCGGCTCGGGGTTTTGCTGGAGAAAAGCGCCAGTCTAGATGGGATCTTGCGGAAAATAAACCCTTTTCCGGAAGATACCTTTGCTCTTCTTTCTTGAGCCCACTTGAAAGTAGGAATGACATATTGACGGCCTTGGGGATTAGAAGCAGGCACCTTCTTTGGAAAACACCCTCTCTGAACAGACAACCCCCACAAAGGGACCAACGGACACAGACCCAGAGTTTGAATCTGGGATATATTTGCATAAGAGGGAAGCCGCTATAAAAGTGAGTTGTCTTGCAGAGGACCCCGGGTTTCATCTTGTCACCATCGGAGCATCGATCCGGATCAGCAGAAGCCCGGCTCCACCGCTCCCCCATCTAACTCACCTGGCCAGTGAAGTTAAAGGGAGCAACTAGCTGGTAACAACAGCAAGACAGAGTGTGCTCTTGTGTGTGAGTGCCTGAGTGACATATATGCATATGATAAGTATGGATTATTCTGATAAATATATATATTTATGTGTGATCGATAAATGTGGCATGTTGCCTTATCCCTCTGAAAAAGATCCCGAGTACTTATTTTAAGAACAACACTGTGACTTTCGTAGCTCGTGTTTTCAAGTTCTTCCACCACGAGCCAGAGGGCCTTTTCTCAGGGACCCGTGCCACGCTCGCAAACGTCTGTGCGGCCCTCCCTCGATACTTACCTTGAGCCAACTGCCATTTGCTCTTCTTCCATAGATCGCTGTCTGGTTTCCATCTGCCGGCAGGGTCTCGGGGGGGTGGCTCCTTTCGGTCTCTGCCACCACGTGGCCAGCCTCTCATCTACCTCAAGTCTACAGGGACCGAAAGAGAGACAGAGAACGCTTAGGAGCTAGGCCACCCTAGATGTGTGGAAAGGACACACACGTGCGTCACCTGGCTGCTGCTCACTGGAGCTCAGTGTTGCCTCTAACATTTCCCCTCCAGGAGCGGAGTGAGTTTTGTCTCGTGCTCCAAGATCGAGGTCACGTGCCCTTCTTCGGATGCCTGCCACCCACGCGAAGACATGTCTCGTCTGTGTTTTTAAAACGTTCTGGAAGAAAGAGTACTAACACAAGAGAGAATTAACAAGGTGCGTGACTGTAAATATTTGATATGAAGTCAAATAAAAGGAAAATTAATACTGCAACATTTTCAGTGGCCAACCTCCTCTCCTCTCCTCTCCCTTCCCCTCCCCCCTCCAGCTGGCCTAGATGATCTCTCCGGGTCCCATATGGTAAAACCCGCCCCGGGACCCTGTGCTGAGGTGACAAGTTCTTCACAAGATACTGGGTATATAAACTTTCCTCCTTTAACATACACATATCAATGTTGTCTCCTCAGGATTGTCTTGAAAAACTGTATGTTTGCAGACTCCAGCCACATGAGCTGATCTTAGCTCACATGACCACTAGATACAGGCTACGTCTACACTGGCATGATTTTCCGAAAATGCTTTTAACGGAAAAGTTTTCCGTTAAAAGCATTTTCGGAAAAGCGCGTCTAGATTGGCAGGACACTTTTCTGCAAAAGCCCTTTTTGCGGAAAAGCGTCCGTAGCCAATCTAGATGCGCTTTTCCGCAAAAAAGCCCCGATGGCCATTTTCGCCATCGGGGCTTTTTTGCGGAAAAGAAATCTCTGCTGTCTACACTGGCCCTTTTGCGCAGAAGTCTTTCGGAAAAAGACTTTTGCCCGAACGGGAGCAGCATAGTATTTCCGCCAAAGCACTGACAATCTTACATGAGATCGTCCGTGCTTTTGCGGAAATTCAAGCGGCCAGTGTAGACAGCTGGCAAGTTTTTCTGCGAAAGCAGATGATTTTGTGGAAAAACTTGCCAGTCTAGACACAGCCACAGTGTTTTGGTCATTCTTAGGAACTAAGATTCCTAATTTCCTTTTAGCAGCTATTCCCTAGTGTTCGATTGCGCTATAGTTGTCGTTCGATACAGAGGAGAGGAGGAACAAGATTAGCACACTTTCCTAGTTGAAAATCCAAGAAGAAGAAAGGGGAGAATTGCAAATCAGGACTCTCTGAAGGGGTCTGAAAGCTACTTTGGTCTGGGCAGGTACTCAGTTGTACCAAGGCAGACTTTTCTGTGGCTCGGTTGTCTAATGCCACACTAGAACAAGTCTACCACGCCGAACGAAAGAGCGGACAATTACATGAAAGGGAAAAAAGGTGGCCTGGCAGAGAATTTGCTTCCGGACAAAAACAAGAGACTGCGGTGGTTAAAGAAGAACGGGAGGCATACCTGTGCATAAACCAATTCACCAGAAACCTTCTGAACAACCAGTTCAGTCACATGTCCTTACAGGGACAAGCACCTTAATGACGGTAGCCCTGACATTTTATTTTGCAGACGATTCTACTTGTGGAAGGGCTGCTGGAGTGAAACTTGAGGCCCAAGCAGGAGGAAAGTTTGATTTTCTAGTACCAAATAGAAAAACAATAATAGAACAAAAAGGCTAAAAGATGCCTAAGGGCAGAGATAGGGTCCAGAATGACTTAGACAAATTGGAGGATTGGGCCACAAGAAATCTGATGAGGTTCAACAAGGACAAGTGTAGAGTCCTGCACTTGGGATGGAAGAATCCCAAGCATAGTTACAAGCTGGGGACCAACCGGTTAAGTAGTAGTTCTGCAGACAGGGACCTGGGGGTTACAGTGGATGAGAAGCTGGAGATGAGTCAACAGTGTGCCCTTGTAGCCAAGAAGGCTAATGGCATATTAGGTTGCATTAAGAGGAGCATTGCCAGTAGATCCAGAGATGTCATTATTCCCCTTTATTCGGCTTCGGTGAGGCCACATCTGGAGTACTGTGTCCAGTTCTGGGCCCCCCACTACAGAAGGGATGTGGACACATTGGAGAGGGTCCAGCAGAGGACAACCAAAATGATTAGGGGGCTGGAGCAATTGCTCTATGAAGAGGCTGAGGGATTTAGGTTTCTTTAGTCTGAAGAGGAGACCATGAGGGGGGATTTTATAGTAGCCTTCAACTTCCTTATAAGGACACAGGAACGCAAGGTAACCTGTTCTCCCAACTCTCGCTTTCAGACGGGGTGGGGAACCTTATTGGGGGGGCGGAAGGCACACACTAGTAGGGTTGCCAGATGGTTTCAGCAAAAAAAAAGCGCCAGGAAAATTTTTGTTGAGGAAAAAAAGCCAACCAAACAAAAAAAAACCCCACCAGGAACATTTTTGTTGAGCAAAATCCAGTTGTGACCCCTTTAATTAGTCAGCCAATCTCCCCGCCCCAGGCTTATTTCTGCTGGGCGCAGAGGAAAAGCAGAAAATACTGGACATTTTGTATGTCCGGTATTTTCTAAATTTATTTACCGGACAAAAAGTGCAAATACCGGGCTGTCTGGCTCAGTGCTAGACACCTGGCAACCCTACACACAAGTGTGAAGAAAAAAAAATCCCAAACCCCACCATCCGCATTAACACATGCCCCAACTGAGAAGGAGGAAGAGGCTTCCCACATTCCCCTCGCACAACGGAGCTTGTGAGGAGGGGGGGGGGCAGGCTAGCAGATTTTGTCTGCTCCAATCTGGAGGGGAGCTAGAGCATTAGTGTGGGAACCTTGAGTCTCGAGGGCCACACTCACGTGAGCTGGGGTATTAGGTTCCTCACCCCTGCTTTAAAAACAAAACCTCTTACTCTTAAAAATCGATCCCCGTATCTCTGGTTGGACCAGCTTCATGCAGGTCCTCGTGGATGGAAAACTGCAGCAAACTGTATGAACAGAAACAAACAGAAGCCCCAATAGCAGCTGGAGGTGGGGCGAGGCTGCCCCAGCAGGGACACAACGGGGCAGCCGCCCTCCACCAGATCAGGAAAACAACCGCGCCATTCCCCGTCCAGCAGGAAGGCGAGTGCCGCTGCAAGGCTCCGCAACGGAGGTGGGCGGCAGAGGGGTGTTTGTGCGCGGCCGCGCGCCTTCAGCGGCAACTCCCCTGGTGCCCCCTTCTCTAGTCCAGCCAGGCCTAAAATGCTCAGTGCTTAGAAGGCGGGTGGGGAACCTAAGGCCTGGGTGCTTGGGGCTCCTCCACCGTCGCCCCCTCCCCACGCCGTGGGGCTGGAGCGCACAAAGGGTATGTCTACACTACCCCGCTAGTTCGAACTAGCGGGGTAATGTATGCATACTGCACTTGCTAATGAAGCCCGGGATTTGAATTTCCCGGGCTTCATTAGCATAAGCGGGGAGCCGCCATTTTTAAATCCCCGCTGCTTCGAACCCCGTGCAGCGCGGCTATACGGGGCTCGAACTAGGTAGTTCGGAATAGGGTGCCTATTCCGAACTACCGTTACTCCTCGTGAAACGCACAAAGCGACTAGGCTGGGCCCTGCAGTGCTCTGGCGCCAGGGGGACGTTTCTCCGCTCAGCTGGGGGCCAGGCAGGGAGGCTTTTCTGTCCGTTGGTTTGTCTGTCACCTGTTTGCCCCCCAATTCTCAGCCACTCCCCCCCTCTCCCCACACGCCCCCACCCAGGATGCTCTCGGCCTCTGCAGGAGGCACAGCCGGGCACTGGGCAGCACTGCGGGCAGCCAGGGCCAGAGCATCCCCCCCCACAGCGCCCCCCGCCGAACTGCCCCCCGGGCACAGGGGGGATTCAGCGGGCACCCGGCCCCGCCCCCAGGCAGCGAGCAGCGCGGGGAGCAGGGCTCAGGCCGCCCCGCCCCCCCGCGTGCGGGACACGTTCTGTGCGTGCCCCGCCCGCGGGAACCACCCCTCGAGGGCGCGCGGCTCCCCGGCGGGGGGAGGGGGCACGTGACACTCCCGCGCCCCGGTGGCCCGCAGCCCCCCCTCCCCGAGACACCCACGTGACTGGAGCCCGGGTCAGCTCCCGCGCCCCAAAGGGGGGGCCACCTCCTCCTCACCCCCCCACCTCCTCCAGGGGCCGCCCCGCCGATGTCCAGCCTGGGGCCCGGAGAGAAGCAGGCGGGGAAGGGGGGCTCCACGTCACTGCCAGCTCCTGCCCCGCCCCCCAGGCTCCGCCCCTCAGCGCCCCCCGCAGCGTTTTCCCGCCCGCCTCGTCAGCGCGAGCGTCCCGGGAGTTTCCCGCCCACCCAGCGCCGCCCGCGCCTGCGCTCTGCCGCGCCCTGGCCCCTCCCCCCTCCTAGTGCCAAGCACCCCCCCGGCCCCTCCCCCCTCCTGCCCCCCCAGTGCCGAGCACCCCCCGGCCCCTCACCCCCTCCTGCCCCCCGAGTGCCAAGCACCCCCCGGCCCCTCACCCCCTCCTGCCACCCCAGTGCCAAGCACCCCCCGGCCCCTCACCCCCTCCTGCCCCCCCAGTGCCAAGCACCCCCCCGGCCCCTCCCCCCCTCCTGCCCCCCGAGTGCCAAGCACCCCCCGGCCCCTCACACCCTCCTGCCACCCCAGTGCCAAGCACCCCCCGGCCCCTCACCCCCTCCTGCCCCCCCAGTGCCAAGCACCCCCCCGGCCCCTCCCCCACTCCTGCCCCCCGAGTGCCAAGCAGCCCCCGGCCCCTCACCCCCTCCTGCCACCCCAGTGCCAAGCACCCCCCGGCCCCTCACCCCCTCCTGCCCCCCCAGTGCCAAGCACCCCCCCGGCCCCTCCCCCCCTCCTGCCCCCCGAGTGCCAAGCAGCCCCCGGCCCCTCACCCCCTCCTGCCACCCCAGTGCCAAGCACCCCCCGGCCCCTCACCCCCTCCTGCCCCCCCAGTGCCAAGCACCCCCCCGGCCCCTCCCTCCCTCCTGCCCCCCGAGTGCCAAGCACCCCCCCGGCCCCTCACCCCCTCCTGCCCCCCCAGTGCCAAGCACCCCCCGGCCCCTCACCCCCTCCTGCCCCCCCAGTGCCAAGCACCCCCCCGGCCCCTCACCCCCTCCTGCCCCCCCAGTGCCAAGCCTCTAGCTTCCATCCAATTGTTTACCGCCAGGCCCTAAGAGACAACAGGATTCGTGCCAGGCCCACAGACACAGACCTACAGGATCTGTCAGGCATTTGTAAAAGTTCAATGCTCCTCTGGGGAAGTGGAAAAACAGATTGACAGAGCTGGACAAGTACCCAGGCATCAGCTTCAAGACAGGCCTAGCAAAACAACAGAACCCCGCTAGTCATCACCTACAGCCCCTATCTGAAACCTTTACAGCACATCATTAACAATCTACAACTTACCTTGGAAAACAATCCCTCACTCTCACAGGCCTTGGGACACAGGCTGGTCCTCGCTCACAGACACCCCCCTACCCTGAAACAAATTCTTTCCAGAAACCACACATCCCGCCTCAAAGACACTCACCCAGGAAGCCACCTCCTGCTCCTGCACCTTCCCTCATGCCCGCCTCCTCCCCTGGCTAGACACCCCAGCCCCAGCCTGCTCCCGCACCTTCCCTCATGCCCGCCTCCTCCCCTGGCCAGACACCCCACCCCCAGCCTGCTCCTACACCTTCCCGCATGCCCACCTCCTGCCCTGGCTAGACACCCCAGCCCCAGCCTGCTCCTGCACCTTCCCTCATGCCCGCCTCTCTCCCCTGGCCAGCCACCCAGCCCCAGCCTGCTCCTGCCCCTTCCCTCATGCCCGCCTCCTCCCCTGGCCAGACACCCCACCCCCAGCCTGCTCCTGCACCTTCCCTCATGCCCGACTCTCTCCCCTGGCCAGACACCCCACCCCCAGCCTGCTCCCGCACCTTCCCTCATGCCCGCCTCCTCCCCTGGCCAGACAACCCAGCCCCAGCCTGCTCCTGCATCTTCCCTCATGCCCGCCTCCTTCCCTGGCCAGACACCCCACCCCAGCCTGCTCCTGCACCTTCCCTCATGCCTGCCTCTTCCCCTGGCCAGAAACCCAGCCTGCTCCTGCACCTTCCCTCATGCCCGCGTCCTTCCCTGGCCAGACACGCCACCCCCAGCCTGCTCCCGCACCTTCCCCCATGCCCGCCTCCTCCCCTGGCCTGACACCCCACCCCCAGACTGCTCCCGCACCTTCCCTCATGCCCGCCTCCACCCCTGGCCAGACAACCCAGCCCCAGCCTGCTCCTGCACCTTCCCTCATGCCCGCCTCCTCCCCTGGCCAGACACCCCACCCCCAGCCTGCTCCTGCACCTTCCCTCATGCCCGACTCTCTCCCCTGGCCAGACACCCCACCCCCAGCCTGCTCCCGCACCTTCCCTCATGCCCGCCTCCTGCCCTGGCCAGACACCCCACCCCCAGCCTGCTCCCGCACCTTCCCTCATGCCCGCCTCCTCCCCTGGCTAGACACCCCACCCCAAGCCTGCTCCCGCACCTTCCCTCATGCCCGCCTCCTCCCCTGGCCAGACACCCCAGCCCCAGCCTGCTCCCGCACCTTCCCTCATGCCCGTCTCCTCCCCTGGCCAGACACCCCACCCCCAGCCTGCTCCCGCACCTCCCCTCATGCCCGCCTCCTCCCCTGGCCAGACTCCCCACCCCAGCCTGCTCCTGCACCTTCCCTCATGCCCCCCTCCTGTCCTGGCCAGACACCCCACCCCCAGCCTGCTCCCGCACCTTCCCTCATGCCCGCCTCTCTCCCCTGGCAAGACACCTCACCCCCAGCCTGCTCCCGCACCTTCCCTCATACCCGCCTCCTCCCCTGGCCAGACACCTCACCCCCAGCCTGCTCCCGCACCTTCCCTCATGCCCGCCTCTCTCCCCTGGCCAGACACCTCACCCCCAGCCTGCTCCCGCACCTTCCCTCATACCCGCCTCTCTCCCCTGGCCAGACACCTCACCCCCAGCCTGCTCCCGCACCTTCCCTCATGCCCGCCTCTCTCCCCTGGCCAGACTCCCCACCCCAGCCTGCTCCTGCACCTTCCCTCATGCCCCCCTCCTGTCCTGGCCAGACACCCCACCCCCAGCCTGCTCCCGCACCTTCCCTCATGCCCGCCTCTCTCCCCTGGCCAGACACCCCACCCCCAGCCTGCTCCTGCACCTTCCCTCATACCCGCCTCTCTCCCCTGGCCAGACACCACACCCCCAGCCTGCTCCTGCCCCTTCCCTCATGCCCCCCTCCTGCCCTGGCTAGACACCCCACCCCAAGCCTGCTCCCGCACCTTCCCTCATGCCCGCCTCCTCCCCTGGCCAGACACCCCAGCCCCAGCCTGCTCCCGCACCTTCCCTCATGCCCGTCTCCTCCCCTGGCCAGACACCCCACCCCCAGCCTGCTCCCGCACCTTCCCTCATGCCCGCCTCCTCCCCTGGCCAGACTCCCCACCCCAGCCTGCTCCTGCACCTTCCCTCATGCCCCCCTCCTGTCCTGGCCAGACACCCCACCCCCAGCCTGCTCCCGCACCTTCCCTCATGCCCGCCTCTCTCCCCTGGCCAGACACCTCACCCCCAGCCTGCTCCCGCACCTTCCCTCATACCCGCCTCTCTCCCCTGGCCAGACACCTCACCCCCAGCCTGCTCCCGCACCTTCCCTCATACCCGCCTCTCTCCCCTGGCCAGACACCTCACCCCCAGCCTGCTCCCGCACCTTCCCTCATGCCCGCCTCCTCCCCTGGCCAGACTCCCCACCCCAGCCTGCTCCTGCACCTTCCCTCACGCCCCCCTCCTGCCTTGGCCAGACACTCCAGCCCCAGCCTGCTCACGCACCTTCCCTCATGCCCGTCTCCTCCCCTGGCCAGACACCCCACCCCCAGCCTGCTCCCGCACCTTCCCTCATGCCCGCCTCCTCCCCTGGCCAGACTCCCCACCCCAGCCTGCTCCTGCACCTTCCCTCATGCCCCCCTCCTGTCCTGGCCAGACACCCCACCCCCAGCCTGCTCCCGCACCTTCCCTCATGCCCGCCTCTCTCCCCTGGCCAGACACCTCACCCCCAGCCTGCTCCCGCACCTTCCCTCATACCCGCCTCTCTCCCCTGGCCATACACCCCACCCCCAGCCTGCTCCCGCACCTTCCCTCATACCCGCCTCTCTCCCCTGGCCAGACACCCCACCCCCAGCCTGCTCCTGCACCTTCCCTCATACCCGCCTCTCTCCCCTGGCCAGACACCACACCCCCAGCCTGCTCCTGCCCCTTCCCTCATGCCCCCCTCCTGCCCTGGCCAGACACCCCAGACCGAGCCTGCTCCTGCACCTTCCCTCATGCCCGCCTCCTCCCCTGGCCAGACACCCCAGCCCAAGCCTGCTCCTGCCCCTTCCCTCATGCCCCCCTCCTGCCTTGGCCAGACACTCCAGCCCCAGCCTGCTCACGCACCTTCCCTCATGCCCGCCTCCTCCCCTGGCCAGTCACCCCACCCCCAGCCTGCTCCTGCATATTCCCTCATGCTCGCCTCCTCCCCTTGGCCAGACACCTCACCCCCATCCTGCTCCCGCACCTTCCCTCATGCCCGCCTCCTCCCCTTGGCCAGACACCTCACCCCCAGCCTGCTCCCGCACCTTCCCTCACTCCCGCTTCTCTCCCCTGGCCAGACACCCCAGCCCTAGCCTGCTCCCGCACCTTCCCTGATGCTCGCTTCTCTCCCCTGGCCAGACACCCCACCCCCAGCCTGCTCCCGCACCTTCCCTCATGCCCGCCTCTCTCCCCTGGCCAGACACCTCACCCCCAGCCTGCTCCTGCACCTTCTCTCATGCCCGCCTCCTCCCCTGGCCAGACACCACGCCCCCATCCTGCTCCTGCCCCTTCCCTCATGCCCCCCTCCTGCCCTGGCCAGACACCCCAGCCCCAGCCTGCTCCTGCACCTTCCCTCATGCCCGCCTCCTCCCCTGGCCAGACACCCCACCCCCAGCCTGCTCCTGCATCTTCCCTCATGCCCCCCTCCTGCCCTGGCCAGACACCCCACACCCAGCCTGCTCCCGCACCTTCCCTCATGCCCGCCTCTCTCCCCTGGCCAGACACCTCACCCCCAGCCTGCTCCTGCACCTTCCCTCATGCCCGCCTCCTCCCCTGGCCAGACACCACGCCCCCATCCTGCTTCTGCTCCTTCCCTCATGCCCCCCTCCTGCTCTGGCCAGACACCCCAGCCCAAGCCTGCTCCTGCTCCTTCCCTCATGCCCCCCTCCTGCCCTGGCCAGACACCCCAGCCCCAGCCTGCTCCTGCACCTTCCCTCATGCCCGCCTCCTCCCCTGGCCAGACACCCCACCCCCAGCCTGCTCCTGCATCTTCCCTCATGCCCGCCTCCTCCCCTGGCCAGACACCCCAGCCCCAGGCTGCTCCCACACCTTCCCTCATGCCCGCCTCCTCCCCTGGCCAGACACCCCAGCCCCAGCCTGCTCCCACACCTTCCCTCATGCCCGCTTCTCTCCCCTGGCCAGACACCCCAGCCCCATCCTGCTCCCGCACCTTCCCTCATGGCCGCTTCTCTCCCCTGGCCAGACACCCCACCCCCAGGCTGCTCTCGCATCTTCCCTCATACCCGCCTCCTCCCCTGGCCAGACACCCCACCCCCAGCCTGCTCTGGCACCTTCCCTCATGCCCGCCTCTCTCCCCTGGCCAGACACCCCACCCCCAGCCTGCTCCCGCACCTTCCCTCATGCCCGCCTCCTGCCCTGGCCAGACACCCCACCCCAGCCTGCTCCCGCACCTTCCCTCATGCCCGCCTCTCTCCCCTGGCCAGACACCCCACCCCCAGCCTGCTCCGGCACCTTCCCTCATGCCCGCCTCCTCCCCTGGCCAGACACCCCACCCCCAGCCTGCTCCCGCACCTTCCCTCATGCCCCCCTCCTGCCCTGGCCAGACACCCCACCCCCAGCCTGCTCCCACACCTTCCCTCATGCCCGCCTCTCTGCCCTGGCCAGACACACCACCCCCAGCCTGCTCTGGCACCTTCCCTCATGCCCGCCTCTCTCCCCTGGCCAGACACCCCACCCCCAGCCTGCTCCCGCACCTTCCCTCATGCCCGCCTCCTCCCCTGGCCAGACACCCCACTCCCAGCCTGCTCCCGCACCTTCCCTCATGCCCGCCTCTCTCCCCTGGCCAGACACCCCACCCCCAGCCTGCTCCGGCACCTTCCCTCATGCCCGCCTCCTCCCCTGGCCAGACACCCCACCCCCAGCCTGCTCCCGCACCTTCCCTCATGCCCCCCTCCTGCCCTGGCCAGACACCACACCCCCAGCCTGCTCCCGCACCTTCCCTCATGCCCGCCTCCTGCCCTGGCTAGACACCCCAGCCCCAGCCTGCTCCCGCACCTTCCCTCATGCCCGCCTCCTGCCCTGGCTAGACACCCCAGCCCCAGCCTGCTCCCGCACCTTCCCTCATGCCCGCCTCCTCCCCTGGCCAGACACCCCACCCCCAGCCTGCTCCTGCACCTTCCCTCATGCCCGCCTCCTCCCCTGGCCAGACACCCCACCCCCAGCCTGCTCCCGCACCTTCCCTCATGCCCCCCTCCTGCCCTGGCCAGACACCACACCCCCAGCCTGCTCCCGCACCTTCCCTCATGCCCCCCTCCTGCCCTGGCCAGACACCCCACCCCCAGCCTGCTCCCGCACCTTCCCTCATGCCCGCCTCCTCCCCTGGCCAGACACCCCAGCCCCAGCCTGCTCCCGCACCTTCCCTCATGCCCCCCTCCTGCCCTGGCTAGACACCCCAGCCCCAGCCTGCTCCCGCACCTTCCCTCATGCCCGCCTCCTGCCCTGGCTAGACACCCCAGCCCCAGCCTGCTCCCGCACCTTCCCTCATGCCCGCCTCCTGCCCTGGCTAGACACCCCAGCCCCAGCCTGCTCCCGCACCTTCCCTCATGCCCGCCTCCTGTCCTGGCCAGACACCCCACCCCAGCCTGCTCCTGCTCCTGCACCTTCCCTCATGCCCCCCTCCTGTCCTGGCCAGACACCCCACCCCAGCCTGCTCCTGCTCCTGCACCTTCCCTCATGCCCGCCTCCTCCCCTGGCTAGACACCCCAGCCCCAGCCTGCTCCCGCACCTTCCCTCATGCCCGCCTCCTGCCCTGGCTAGACACCCCAGCCCCAGCCTGCTCCCGCACCTTCCCTCATGCCCGCCTCCTCCCCTGGCCAGACACCCCACCCCCAGCCTGCTCCCGCACCTTCCCTCATGCCCCCCTCCTGCCCTGGCCAGACACCCCACCCCCAGCCTGCTCCTGCACCTTCCCTCATGCCCGCCTCCTCCCCTGGCCAGACACCCCACCCCCAGCCTGCTCCCGCACCTTCCCTCATGCCCGCCTCCTCCCCTGGCCAGACACCCCACTCCCAGCCTGCTCCCGCACCTTCCCTCATGCCCGCCTCTCTCCCCTGGCCAGACACCCCACCCCCAGCCTGCTCCGGCACCTTCCCTCATGCCCGCCTCCTCCCCTGGCCAGACACCCCACCCCCAGCCTGCTCCCGCACCTTCCCTCATGCCCCCCTCCTGCCCTGGCCAGACACCACACCCCCAGCCTGCTCCCGCACCTTCCCTCATGCCCGCCTCCTGCCCTGGCTAGACACCCCAGCCCCAGCCTGCTCCCGCACCTTCCCTCATGCCCGCCTCCTGCCCTGGCTAGACACCCCAGCCCCAGCCTGCTCCCGCACCTTCCCTCATGCCCGCCTCCTCCCCTGGCCAGACACCCCACCCCCAGCCTGCTCCTGCACCTTCCCTCATGCCCGCCTCCTCCCCTGGCCAGACACCCCGCCCCCAGCCTGCTCCCGCACCTTCCCTCATGCCCCCCTCCTGCCCTGGCCAGACACCACACCCCCAGCCTGCTCCCGCACCTTCCCTCATGCCCCCCTCCTGCCCTGGCCAGACACCACACCCCCAGCCTGCTCCCGCACCTTCCCTCATGCCCCCCTCCTGCCCTGGCCAGACACCCCACCCCCAGCCTGCTCCCGCACCTTCCCTCATGCCCGCCTCCTCCCCTGGCCAGACACCCCAGCCCCAGCCTGCTCCCGCACCTTCCCTCATGCCCCCCTCCTGCCCTGGCTAGACACCCCAGCCCCAGCCTGCTCCCGCACCTTCCCTCATGCCCGCCTCCTGCCCTGGCTAGACACCCCAGCCCCAGCCTGCTCCCGCACCTTCCCTCATGCCCGCCTCCTGCCCTGGCTAGACACCCCAGCCCCAGCCTGCTCCTGCTCCTGCACCTTCCCTCATGCCCCCCTCCTGCCCTGGCCAGACACCACACCCCCAGCCTGCTCCCGCACCTTCCCTCATGCCCCCCTCCTGCCCTGGCCAGACACCACACCCCCAGCCTGCTCCCGCACCTTCCCTCATGCCCCCCTCCTGCCCTGGCCAGACACCCCACCCCCAGCCTGCTCCCGCACCTTCCCTCATGCCCGCCTCCTCCCCTGGCCAGACACCCCAGCCCCAGCCTGCTCCCGCACCTTCCCTCATGCCCCCCTCCTGCCCTGGCTAGACACCCCAGCCCCAGCCTGCTCCCGCACCTTCCCTCATGCCCGCCTCCTGCCCTGGCTAGACACCCCAGCCCCAGCCTGCTCCCGCACCTTCCCTCATGCCCGCCTCCTGCCCTGGCTAGACACCCCAGCCCCAGCCTGCTCCCGCACCTTCCCTCATGCCCGCCTCCTGTCCTGGCCAGACACCCCACCCCAGCCTGCTCCTGCTCCTGCACCTTCCCTCATGCCCCCCTCCTGTCCTGGCCAGACACCCCACCCCAGCCTGCTCCTGCTCCTGCACCTTCCCTCATGCCCGCCTCCTCCCCTGGCTAGACACCCCAGCCCCAGCCTGCTCCCGCACCTTCCCTCATGCCCGCCTCCTGCCCTGGCTAGACACCCCAGCCCCAGCCTGCTCCCGCACCTTCCCTCATGCCCGCCTCCTCCCCTGGCCAGACACCCCACCCCCAGCCTGCTCCCGCACCTTCCCTCATGCCCCCCTCCTGCCCTGGCCAGACACCCCACCCCCAGCCTGCTCCTGCACCTTCCCTCATGCCCGCCTCCTCCCCTGGCCAGACACCCCACCCCCAGCCTGCTCCCGCACCTTCCCTCATGCCCCCCTCCTGCCCTGGCTAGACACCCCAGCCCCAGCCTGCTCCCGCACCTTCCCTCATGCCCGCCTCCTGCCCTGGCTAGACACCCCAGCCCCAGCCTGCTCCCGCACCTTCCCTCATGCCCGCCTCCTGCCCTGGCTAGACACCCCAGCCCCAGCCTGCTCCCGCACCTTCCCTCATGCCCGCCTCCTGTCCTGGCCAGACACCCCACCCCAGCCTGCTCCTGCTCCTGCACCTTTCCTCATGCCCCCCTCCTGTCCTGGCCAGACACCCCACCCCAGCCTGCTCCTGCTCCTGCACCTTCCCTCATGCCCGCCTCCTCCCCTGGCTAGACACCCCAGCCCCAGCCTGCTCCCGCACCTTCCCTCATGCCCGCCTCCTCCCCTGGCCAGACACCCCACCCCAGCCTGCTCCCGCACCTTCCCTCATGCCCCCCTCCTGTCCTGGCCAGACACCCCACCCCAGCCTGCTCCTGCTCCTGCACCTTCCCTCATGCCCGCCTCCTCCCCTGGCTAGACACCCCAGCCCCAGCCTGCTCCCGCACCTTCCCTCATGCCCGCCTCCTCCCCTGGCCAGACACCCCACCCCAGCCTGCTCCCACACCTTCCCTCATGCCTGCCTCCTCCCCTGGCCAGACACCCCACCCCAGCCTGCTCCTGCCCCCCACCTCCCACCCTCACCCACCTGCACCCCCTTGCCCGTCCCGCACACTGGTCCCCTCCTTTGTGGCTGCGCCCAGAGCCTCAGGGCCACAAAACCCACCGGCCCCGGGACCCCAGAGGAGCGAATCTGGCTTGAAAAGGCTTCAACCTCCCTTCCCCTGCCCCCCCCAACCAGGCCAGCGAGACGTTCTGGGGGGCGCACGCCGGGGGGGTCGCTACTCTTGTGCCCCCTCTCCCACTGATTGTTCTGTGGGTCAGTGACCCCCGCCAGGCAGGTTCCCGCCCATGCTACACTGCCGCGAGGGACCCCGGCGGGGCCGGGTGCGACCCGGGCCCAGCGAGCAAGGGGCGGGGCGGTCCGGGCGCGGGGAGCCTCCCACTCCGACCCAGGATCCGCGCGCTCCTCGGACCTTCCTGCCATGGCGGCGCTGCCCGCCCAGTCAGACAACGCCCCCGCGACAGCCCATTGGCCGACAGGCTGCGCGTTACGGGCACCTGCGGAGAGCCGATTGGCCGACAGGGGCGCGCGTTACGGGCACCTGGGGAGAGCCCATTGGCCGACAGGCTGCGCGTTACGGGCACCTGGGGAGAGCCCATTGGCCGACAGGGCCGCGCATTACGGGCACCTGGGGAGAGCCCATTGGCCGACAGGCTGCGCGTTACGGGCTCCTGGGGAGAGCCCATTGGCCGACAGGCTGCGCGTTACGGGCTCCTGGGGAGAGCCCATTGGCCGACAGGCTGCGCGTTACGGGCTCCTGGGGAGAGCCCATTGGCCGACAGGGGCGCTCGTTACGGGCTCCTGGGGAGAGCCCATTGGCCGACAGGCTGCGCGTTACGGGCTCCTGGGGAGAGCCCATTGGCCGACAGGGCCGCGGGTTACGGCACCTGGGGAGAGCCCATTGGCCGACAGGGCCGCGCGTTACGGCACCTGGGGAGAGCCCATTGGCCGACAGGGCCGCGCGTTACGGCACCTGGGGAGAGCCCATTGGCCGACAGGGCCGCGCGTTACGGGCTCCTGGGGAGAGCCCATTGGCCGACAGGGCCGCGCGTTACGGGCTCCTGGGGAGAGCCCATTGGCCGACAGGGCCGCGCGTTACGGGCTCCTGGGGAGAGCCCATTGGCCGACAGGGCCGCGCGTTACGGGCTCCTGGGGAGAGCCCATTGGCCGACAGGGCCGCGCGTTACGGGCTCCTGGGGGAGAGCCCATTGGCCGACAGGCTGCGCGTTACGGGCTCCTGGGGAGAGCCCATTGGCCGACAGGGCTGCGCGTTACGGGGTCCTGGGGAGATCCCATTGGCCGACAGGGCCGCGCGTTACGGGCTCCTGGGGGAGAGCCCATTGGCCGACAGGCTGCGCGTTACGGGCTCCTGGGGAGAGCCCATTGGCCGACAGGGCCGCGCGTTACGGGGTCCTGGGGAGATCCCATTGGCCGACAGGGCCGCGCGTTACGGGGTCCTGGGGAGAGCCCATTGGCCGACAGGGGCGCTAGTTACGGGCTCCTGGGGAGAGCCCATTGGCCGACAGGGCCGCGCGTTACGGGCTCCTGGGGAGAGCCCATTGGCCGACAGGGCCGCGCGTTACGGGCACCTGGGGAGAGCCCATTGGCCGACAGGGCCGCGCGTTACGGGGTCCTGGGGAGAGCCCATTGGCCGACAGGGGCGCTAGTTACGGGCTCCTGGGGAGAGCCCATTGGCCGACAGGGCCGCGCGTTACGGGCTCCTGGGGAGAGCCCATTGGCCGACAGGCCGCGCGTTACGGGCTCCTGGGGAGAGCCCATTGGCCGACAGGCTGCGCGTTACGGGCTCCTGGGGAGAGCCCATTGGCCGACAGGGCCGCGCGTTTCGGGCTCCTGGGGAGAGCCCATTGGCCGACAGGGCCGCGCGTTACGGGCTCCTGGGGAGAGCCCATTGGCCGACAGGGCCGCGCGTTTCGGGCTCCTGGGGAGAGCCCATTGGCCGACAGGGCCGCGCGTTTCGGGCTCCTGGGGAGAGCCCATTGGCCGACAGGGCCGCGCGTTTCGGGCTCCTGGGGAGAGCCCATTGGCCGACAGGGCCGCGCGTTTCGGGCTCCTGGGGAGAGCCCATTGGCCGACAGGCTGCGCGTTTCGGGCTCCTGGGGAGAGCCCATTGGCCGACAGGGCCGCGCGTTACGGGGTCCTGGGGAGAGCCCATTGGCCGACAGGGCCGCGCGTTACGGGCTCCTCGGGAGAGCCCATTGGCCGACAGGCTGCGCGTTACGGGCTCCTCGGGAGAGCCCATTGGCCGACAGGGCCGCGCGTTACGGGCTCCTGGGGAGAGCCCATTGGCCGACAGGGCCGCGCGTTTCGGGCTCCTGGGGAGAGCCCATTGGCCGACAGGGCCGCGCGTTTCGGGCTCCTGGGGAGAGCCCATTGGCCGACAGGGCCGCGCGTTTCGGGCTCCTGGGGAGAGCCCATTGGCCGACAGGGCCGCGCGTTTCGGGCTCCTGGGGAGAGCCCATTGGCCGACAGGGCCGCGCGTTTCGGGCTCCTGGGGAGAGCCCATTGGCCGACAGGGCCGCGCGTTACGGGGTCCTGGGGAGAGCCCATTGGCCGACAGGGCCGCGCGTTTCGGGGTCCTGGGGAGAGCCCATTGGCCGACAGGGCCGCGCGTTTCGGGCTCCTGGGGAGAGCCCATTGGCCGACAGGGCCGCGCGTTTCGGGCTCCTGGGGAGAGCCCATTGGCCGACAGGGCCGCGCGTTACGGGCTCCTCGGGAGAGCCCATTGGCCGACAGGGCCGCGCGTTTCGGGCTCCTGGGGAGAGCCCATTGGCCGAACCAGAGACAGGACACGCCCCTTCCTGACAACCCTTTGGCCGACACAATCCTTTGTCAAAGCTTCTTGCGAAAGCCCATTGGCTGGCACCCAGCCGGGACACGCCCCTCCCTCAGTCAGAGCCCATTCGCGAACACAACAGTCTGTTATGATCTGTTCCGGACAGCCTATTGGCCACCATAGTGTTAGGACACGCCCTTATGTCACAGCCCATTCGCGGAGAGAAGTGTCTGATGATCAACCCCGGACAGTCTATTGGCCACCTTAGCCTGAGGACACGCCCCTCAGTCACAGCCCATTCGCGGACGGACCAGTCAGTTAACAGCCACCCCAGAAAGCCTATTGAGCAGGGACACTCCCCCGCGGGGCCGCGCTGCGTGGGGGCGCTCCTTCGCTCTCCCTCCTCCCCCCCCCGGTCTGGGCGCCCACGCGTTGAAACATGGGCGGTGCGGGGCCGCAGCAGCCGGAGCCCACGCGCTTAGGCAGGGACCTCTGGACCGGACGCACCCGGGAGAAACTTAACAGGGAAGGCAGCGCACTTCCTGGAAACTACAACTCCCAGGAGGCATCCGGCGCGGCAACGTCACTTCCTCTTCCCCCATTTCCGCCGCCTCATTTAGCAAATGGCAGTTTAGCCGAAGCCTTCCCCACCCAATCAGGACGCACCTAACCGGCCGCTGGGCGAGCAGGCTCCAGTCCCTGCCCCTCTCACGTGCTGCTGACCCCGCAGTGGCTGCTGGGAGATGTAGTTGCCTGGGCCTCCATCTCCCACAGGCCACTGCGGCTCCCTCCGCCCTCCCACCCCAAGGGTTAGGGTTAGGCAGGAGCCAGGCAGGAGTGCCCGGCCAGTGCAGTTCAGGGGGTGGGGCCGTGGCTGGTCCTGCGGCAGAGGCGGGCTGGGGGAGCGGGTGTTGCCGGCGGGGCTGAACTGCAGCCTGTGCCCCGCTGGCGACTGAGAGGCAGGTGCCGGATCCAGGGGTGGGGAGGTGATGACCTGCTTGCAGAGGAGGAAACTGAGGCACAGGTGCCGGATCCAGGGGTGGGGAGGTGATGACCTGCTTGCAGAGGAGGAAACTGAGGCACAGGTGCCGGATCCAGGGGAGAGGGAGGTGATGACCTGCTTGCAGAGGAGGAGACTGAGGCACAGGTGCCGGATCCAGGGGAGAGGGAGGTGATGACCTGCTTCCAGAGGAGGAAACTGAGGCACAGGTGCCGGATCCAGGGGTGGGGAGGTGATGACGTGCTTGCAGAGGAGGAAACTGAGGCACAGGTGCCGGCCAGGGGAAGCAGAGCTGGTGGGGGCGGGGCTGGTCAATGTCGGTTCAGGGAGCAGTCGATGGACTCGTGAATTCTCACCGGCTACTGGAGGATTCCGCAGTCCCGGGGGCGGGGCCAGTGTGATGTCACAAACAGCTGCCATCACAATTGGCTCCCCGTAGCCATTTCTCTGACATACACACAGGGCTGGCTCTAGGTTTTTTTCCAACCTGAGCAAAAACATTCCCCCCCCCTTTTTTTGGCCGGGGAGGGTGTCCGCGCAAATGCGGCTTGCGCGGCTTCCTGGGAGGTGGGGGCGCGCTCCAGGAGAAGCTCAAACTTTGGGGCATTTTCATCTCCTAGGAGAGCGCCAGGGACTCCCCACATGAGGACACTGGGAGGGCAGGTTCATCCACAGCAAGTCAGTTGAAGACTTCCAAGGCATGCAGCTGTTCACATCACCTAGTGCTGGAGTGCCGGTCCCACTCCTCACTCTTCAAAGGGATTTAATTACTAGATGCGCCTTATAATCAGACTCCAACCCCAACACATAGGCTGTCCAACTCTTGGGCTATGTCTAGACTGGCCTGATTTTCTGCAAATGCTTTTAATGGAAACGTTTTCCGTTAAAAGCATTTGCGGAAAAGAGCATCTAGATTGGCAGGACGCTTTTCTGCAAAAGCACTTTTTGTGGAAAAGCGTCCGTGCCAATCTAGACGCGCTTTTGTGCAAAAAAGCCCCGATGGCCATTTTCGCGATTGGGGCTTTTTGCGCAAAACAAATCTGAGCTGTCTACACTGGCCCTTTTGCGCAAAAGCTTTCAGACAGTAGGAAGTCAGTGTTCTTGCGGAAATTCAAGCGGCCAGTGTAGACAGATGGCAAGTTTTTCTGCAAAAACACTTGCTTTTGCGGAAAAACTTGCCAGTCTAGACACAGCCTTGGTGTCCATAGACAAGAGTCAGCCTCACTATACAATGAGACAGTTCAAAGGGATTAAGAGAACTGTGACGTTTCCCGCGTGTCTGTCCCGCGAGCAGTTAATTAAATCCACACTGTGACGTTTCCCGCGTGTCTGTCCCACGAGCAGTTAATTAAATCCACACTGTGACGTGTCCCGCGAGCAGTTAATTAAATCCACACTGTGACGTGTCCCGCGTCAGTCCCGCGCGCAGTTAATTAAATCCACACTGTGACGTTTCCCGCGTGTCTGTCCCGCGCGCAGTTAATTAAATCCACACTGTGACGTTTCCCGCGTGTCTGTCCCGCGAGCAGTTAATTAAATCCACACTGTGACGTTTCCCGCGTGTCTGTCCCGCGCGCAGTTAATTAAATCCACACTGTGACGTGTCCCGCGAGCAGTTAATTAAATCCACACTGTGACGTTTCCCGCGTGTCAGTCCCGCGCGCAGTTAATTAAATCCACACTGTGACGTTTCCCGCGTGTCAGTCCCGCGCGCAGTTAATTAAATCCACACCTTTCACGCTTGGTGGCCCGTCTTCGTTTTCCGCACCCTTGGTATGAAGGGAGGGGAAGGGGGGCCCGGGCCCACCCCCACTCAAGGGCCCCAGCCCAGGGCACTAAGGGCTAGGATCTAACGAGACTCTGCCCGGCTGACGGGGTTCAAGACCGTAACGCGCCAGCCCACCAGCCCACCCAGGCTCTGCCCTGGGCTGATACCTTCCCTGCCACTCCCGGGGGTACCCCGCGGCCGGGGCCCCGGACGGCTCCCTTACCCCAAGCTCGTGGGCTGGAGGTGCGCTCAGTCCGTTGGGTAGGGTGGTTTCTAGTTTGCGGACCTGGTTTTTCGTCCCTGTTGCCGGGACCTGTGAAGGAGGAGGCTCTCTTCCTCCCCTCCTCCTTCTCTCTAGTGTGGGAACCATTTTAAAAGTCCCGCCGGGGCCGTGACCCCATCTGCCCCCGGAGGCCCTGCCCCTGCGTCCGCGGCGCTTGCTGCTGCCGCGGCAACATTCCGGACACCCCGGCAGCTCCGCCCTGATGCCGGGCGTCCTGTTCCTCGGTCGGGCCAGGCGCGCGGTGGCCGAACAGCCCGGGCAGGGAGAAAGCACCCCGGGCGGCCAGCTACATAGCGCGTCCCAGACTGCCTCTCCCGTGCGGGGCGGGCACGCTCCGTCACAGAACTTTTGTTTTAACTCCAAAGCGCAACAGTCCAGAACAAGACAGGCACCAGACAACAGAACCCCCAGTATCCTAGGACCTATTCCATGAGCACAGCCCTGTGCTGTCTCCTTCAGGGAAGGACCAAACAGCCTCTGAAGCAGGGTGGATTGATTTAAATAGCTTTGATTTAAATCTCTAATTGTAATCATGATTTAAACGGGCAAGCAGAAAACCTTGGTTTAAATGAGCAATTTATCATTTAAATTATACTTTTAAAATATTTTCCCAAAGGATGGTTGAATCTTATTGATTCTTTAAAACATGTTGATTTACAACTAATATAACCTTTGTGCCAAATTTGATGCTTCTATTTACTAACCGGGAGAATACACTGAGTACAGCTACCAACTAAATAAATGCCCAAATAATTGTGTAACTTACATGTAATCAGATTCTTAATTTTTACATTTTTATTCTATTACAAAATGGTGTATAACAGGAACACTTAAGAGACCGGTTTTACCCCATTTATTATTTGCCAAGTGGTGGCTACTTTAAAAAGAAAAAAACCATACAATTTGCATCTACTTCTGTCTGGACAGAAATTCAATTCAAAATAAACAAAATCAGCATTTAATTTTTGTATGAAATAAAACAACCTTAAATGTGAAGGACACATAACAAAAAAGTATCCAAACACATTTTGCGTCTAAAATTCATTTGTTAAACAAAGGAAATATCCTTAGTGAATTTAACAGATCGAATCTAGTCATCATGTTCTTCAAGATGTTAGAATGCGCTCATAACCAGTTTTTTACTGAGAGAAGATTAAAACAAGTTTTTCTGCTTTGTCAACTCTCAGTTTTGCAAGGGTGAATGAACTAATCATTGAATTGAACTAGCTGAATAAACCAAAGTGATAAAAACATTCTCTCTTCACCTACAGAAGAAGCTACTGCCAATGAACTGGTAGAAACAAAAGACAGGACTATGCAGCACTTTAAAGACTAACAGGATGGTTTATTAGATCAATCTGAGGAAGTGGGTCTGGCCCACAAAAGCTCATCACCTAATAAACCATCTTGTTAGTCTTTAAAGTGCTGCATAGTCCTGTGTTTTGTTTCAGCTAGACCAAACTAACATGGCTGTATCTCTTATCACTATTCTATAATGAACTGGTAGAATTTCTTTAAAAGTTGACAGGAGACATGTTCTATTTAATGTGTAAATTTAATTCATAAGTTATTTAAATAGGTTATGATATATGTAGGCCATCACAATTTTTAATTTAATTTTAAAGGTATATTATTTAAAACAAAGCCTATTTAAATGGGATCACAATTCCAGTTTTAGTAAAGCTCTCCTGCCCCAGACAGGAAGGGACTTGGGGACACGGGTGCTGGGAGCACCAGAGTTCCCCTTCCTCAGACAAAGGGGGAGGGAGAATCACCTGGGTCCCAGGCAGGGGTGAGGTTGTCAGAACACAGCACAAGGGGGCGGGGTTCCTGGGCAAGTGTGTGTGTGTGGGGGGGAGGGTTCAGGGCTCTGAGAGTAGAGGGAGGAGAGATTATTTAGAGAGCCAGACAGGAGATGGGGATCCAGGTGGGCAGCAGGAAGATGGGCGGGGAGGAGAGGAAGAGATGGGGTCCCAGCAGGGTTGCAGTGGGCCAGGAGGTGGGGAGTGGTTTTTTTTTCTTCCAGTCCATCTTTTTTTTTAATTCCTGACATTACAGAACTAAACTGAAATGCATTAATAGTCCACTCTTACATTTCATGACAAACAGAACACTTCATGAGCCAGGAAAAGCTCAAAAAACTAAGCTATGAATCTCAGCATTTTAATAGCTGAACAGAGAAAGGAATTAAAATGGTGTAATTAAAAAAAAAATCATGAGTGGATGGGTAAAGAGTGTAGAAACAGAAATTTACAAACTAGTTAAAACCTGGAATCTGACTGAGTAGAAACTACACAGATAGAGCATGGGGATGAACAGTCAAAGGGGTAATGAGGCGTTTGCATGGTCCTAGCTGCGTCCCATTCCACCAGTCTCCGAAGAACGCCTGACATTAATTAGATACTGGGCCAGGCCACTGCTGGCTGCAGATTATGGTAACCTGCCTGCCAGTAGATCTTTCCACTGGATTAGCAATTTTGATCTACGCCCCAGACATCTGGAGGATCTCATTGATTTTGGCACCTTGACGCTCTATGATGCAACCAATTAGATAATTTGGAACGGTGAGTTTGTGAGAGTGGTTTGAGCAGATGCATCCAAACCCTGCCCAATAGCCTTTCACTTCTGGAGAGCAGAGGCCTAGCCAGGGGAAGAGAAGAGAGGAGGGAAGTGTGTGTGTGTGGGGGGGTGAGGTCACGGGACAGTGGGCAGGAGCACGGGGGGGGGGGAGCTGGGCTAGGGGGGTTCACAGGCAGGGGAGTTGCAGGGGTGAGAACACAGGCGGAGGGTGGCCGGCGGGGCGGTATGCAAGCGGGAGGAGGGGAGGCACGGGCGGGAAGCGGAGTTGCAAGGGGGGGGCACATGGGGGTGGCGGCCAGACGGGGGGCATATGGGCGGGGGCGCGCACCCACTCAAAGGCGAAGAAGAGGCTGTCGGCCTCAGTGTCACCAGCGGCAGCAGCCGCAGCCACCCCATGCCGCCCTCCAGAAAGTCGGGGCTGCCCAGGCAGAGCTCCCAGCACCCCAGGACCAGGCGCAGGCTCCGAGCAGCCGGGCGTGGGGCTCCCAGCTCGGGGAGGCCTCTGCGTGGCTCCCCGTGGCCATGCTCCTCCTGTGGGCCAGAATGTCACCCCTGGCAATGTGCTGCCCCAAGCACCTGCTTGTTTTGCTGGTGCCTACAGCCGGCCCTGTGTATAATGCATCCAGTTCTGGCCCCCCAGTATAGAAAGGATGTGGACACATTGGAGAGGAGCCAGTGGAGGGTGACCAAAATCATTAGGGGGCTGGAGCACATGATCTACGAGGAGACGCTGAGGGATTTGGGCTTGTTTAGTCTGCAGACGAGAAGAGTGAGGGGGGCCTGCAACTTCCCGAAGGAGGGTTCCAGAGAAGATGGAGAGAGGCTGTTCTCAGTAGTGACTGATGGCAGAACAAGGAGCAATGGGCTCAGCTGCAGCGGGGGAGCTTCCAATCTCTGTGGAATGCGTCCAGTGTTTCTTGCCCATGGGTCCAGATCATGAAGACGTCATCAGTGTAGCATAAGTAAAGCAGGGGTAATAGGGAATGGGATTTGAGGAAATGTTGTTCTAAGGTTACCACAGCTAATCTGGTAGCAGATCTATGTAGCTTTGTTCTCACCCACAATTATTTCCAATGTTGGGGGCAACTTCTACCTCCAGATCAGCGGCACAGCCATGGGTACCCGCATGGCCCCACAGTCCGCTAACATCTCTATGGCTGACTTAGAACAATGTTTCCTCAAATCCCGTCCCCTATTACTCCTCCTTTACTTACGCTACATCGATGACATCTTTATGATCTGGACCCATGAGCAAGAAACATTGGATGCATCCCACAGACCTTTTCACAACCTGCATCCCACCATCAGTCTCAGCCTGGACCATTTGACACGAGAGATCCATTTCCTGGACACCACAGTACAAATCACTGATGGGAAAATCAATACCACTCTCTACAGAAAACCCCCTGACTGCTACACTTACCCACATGCCTCCAGCTTCCATCCAGGACACCCCATACAATCCATCAGAAACTGCTGCCAGTAGTGGAGCATAGAGCTTCTCCCTGTAGGACTTGCTGCTCAGGGAGAGTTTGCGGGGGGGGGGGGGGGGAGAGGGAAGGGGGTATTGGAATGGACTGGGGGAGCAGGAGGAGCAGGGGTGCAGGTGGTGCTGGGGGTAGCTGAGGAAGGGAGAACCAGGAGGGCTGAAGAGTCACAAGGATGGCAGAATAGCAGTATGGGGGGAGGGGTGGGGCTGGGGTGGGAAGTGAGGACATAGAGGGGTTGAAGGGTCCCCAGGCTGGCAGGATAGCAGTGTGGGGGTGGGAAGGGAGGACATGTGGGGGTGGGAAGGGAGGACGTGGGGGGGCTGAGGGGTCCCCAGGCTGGCAGGATAGCAGTGTGGGGGTGGGAAGGGAGGACATGGGGGGGCTGAGGGGTCCCCAGGCTGGCAGGATAGCAGTGTGGGGGTGGGAAGGGAGGACATGGGGGGGCTGAGGGGTCCCCAGGCTGGCAGGATAGCAGTATGGGGGTGGGAAGGGAGGACGTGGGGGGGCTGAGGGGTCCCCAGGCTGGCAGGATAGCAGTGTGGGGGTGGGAAGGGAGGACATGGGGGGCTGAGGGGTCCCCAGGCTGGCAGGATAGCAGAGTGGGGGTGGGAAGGGAGGACGTGGGGGGGCTGAGGGGTCCCCAGGCTGGCAGGATAGCAGTGTGGGGGTGGGAAGGGAGGACGTGGGGGGGCTGAGGGGTCCCCAGGCTGGCAGGATAGCAGTGTGGGGGTGGGAAGGGAGGACGTGGGGGGGCTGAGGGGTCCCCAGGCTGGCAGGATAGCAGTGTGGGGGTGGGAAGGGAGGACATGGGGGGGCTGAAGGGTCCCCAGGCTGGCAGGATAGCAGTGTGGGGGTGGGAAGGGAGGACGTGGGGGGGCTGAGGGGTCCCCAGGCTGGCAGGATAGCAGTGTGGGGGTGGGAAGGGAGGACATGGGGGGGCTGAAGGGTCCCCAGGCTGGCAGGATAGCAGTATGGGGGTGGGAAGGGAGGACATGGGGGGCTGAGGGGTCCCCAGGCTGTCAGGATAGCAGTGTGGGGGTGGAAAGGGAGGACGTGTGGGGGTGGGAAGGGAGGACGTGTGGGGGCTGAGGGGTCCCCAGGCTGGCAGGATAGCAGTGTGGGGGTGGGAAAGGAGGACATGGGGGGGCTGAGGGGTCCCCAGGCTGGCAGGATAGCAGTGTGGGGGTGGGAAGGGAGGACATGGGGGGGCTGAGGGGTCCCCAGGCTGGCAGGATAGCAGTGTGGGGGTGGGAAGGGAGGACATGGGGGGGCTGAGGGGTCCCCAGGCTGGCAGGATAGCAGTGTGGGGGTGGGAAGGGAGGACATGGGGGGGCTGAGGGGTCCCCAGGCTGGCAGGATAGCAGTGTGGGGGTGGGAAGGGAGGACGTGGGGGGGCTGAGGGGTCCCCAGGCTGGCAGGATAGCAGTGTGGGGGTGGGAAGGGAGGACATGGGGGGGCTGAGGGGTCCCCAGGCTGGCAGGATAGCAGTGTGGGGGTGGGAAGGGAGGACATGGGGGGGCTGAGGGGTCCCCAGGCTGTCAGGATAGCAGTGTGGGGGTGGAAAGGGAGGACATGTGGGGGTGGGAAGGGAGGACGTGTGGGGGCTGAGGGGTCCCCAGGCTGGCAGGATAGCAGTATGGGGGTGGGAAGGGAGGACATGGGGGGGCTGAGGGGTCCCCAGGCTGGCAGGATAGCAGTGTGGGGGTGGGAAGGGAGGACATGGGGGGGCTGAGGGGTCCCCAGGCTGGCAGGATAGCAGTGTGGGGGTGGGAAGGGAGGACGTGGGGGGGCTGAGGGGTCCCCAGGCTGGCAGGATAGCAGTGTGGGGGTGGGAAGGGAGGACATGGGGGGGCTGAGGGGTCCCCAGGCTGGCAGGATAGTGGTGTGGGGGAAGAGATAGGGTGGCGAGGACACAGGAGGACTAAGGGGTCCCAGCCTGGGAAAGGGAAGAAGTCTGACAGCTTCTACCTGAGAGTTTATTTGTTTTTTTTTTCTTATTTTTCACCTTTATCACAAAGCCGCCCAGGCCGGAGATAGGATGCTCTCCCCTTAGAGAATGGCATTCACTTGCCTGTCTCTGCCTCTTCCCACAGTTCGCAGTGCAGGCTGGAGGGATGTATTTGTTTCCCAAAAGCAGGGATGGGGGAGCTCATTGTCCCTTGCCATGCCCAGAGCCCCCCAGAGCTGAGACGGGCACTCCTGTGACCTCTCCCCTATGAGAGCCAAAGGGGCGTGTAGTGGGCACGTTGTCTGTGGCTCTGGCCCACACGGCTCATAGAGCGAGATGGCTGCGGATTCCAGCGATTCACTTGCTGAGAAAGGCAAAGGAAACCAGAGAAGACGCCGCAGTAAGGCCAGGCTCCTGGGAAGATGAGTAAAGCGGCGATGGGAGCGAAGGGGCTGTAAGATCACAATCAATCAAGGGCTGTTACCAGCCCCTTGCATGGGACTCCTGCTCTGGATGGTGCAAAAAGATGCAACGAATCCAAGAGATCCCCCTTCTGAGTCCTAAAGCAGGAGTGCCAAGGGGGGGAGGGGTGTCCCTTCGGTCTGAAGCCTCAATGGCAGAAGTTCCCTTTTGGCCTCCCTCACTGCAGGCCTCCGGCTGTGTCCAGACTCGGGTTTTTTCGAAAAAACCTCACCTGCGTCCAGACTCAAGCCGCGTTCTTTCGAAATTAAATCGAAAGAACGCGGCTTTTCTTTCGATGGCGGTAAACCTCATTTCACGAGGAAGAACGCCTTCTTTCAAAAGTTCCTCTTTCGAAAGAAGGCGTTCTTCAATGTAAATAGGGCTTCTTCGAAAGAGAGCATCCAGACTAGACGTTCTCTTTCGAAAGAGGCTTGCAGTCTAGACATAGCCTCCGTCTGGTATCTGGCCAGCCCGGTTCTTGCTCTACAGCAGGGCTGAGCTTCTGGCCCTGAGAGCCTCGTGCCTGCAGAGTGGGAGGCCAGTGAGGGTGTCTGGAAGTAGCCTGTTGAGAGGCAGGCAGGGAATGGGCCTTGGGAGGGAAGGCCAGGTCGTGAAGAGGAAAAGAAGTAATGGGAGAGGAAGGGGATGGGGAGAATGTCTTGCACAGCATCCCTACAGAGAACAGCTTGCCTGCACTAGCAGGGACTTGAACCCTGGTCCCTCCTAGCAAAAAGCCAGCTGCGCTACCAACTGAGCTAGCTAGGCTCACCTGTGGAGGGCTTATACTGTGGAGTGGGGGGGAGCCCCTAGAGAGGAAAAGGTGACTGCAACACAGGATACCACACTTATATATGGCTACGTCTACACTGGCCCCTTTTCCGGAAGGGGCATGTAAATTTCACGAGTCATCGTAGGGAAATCCGCGGGGGATTTAAATATCCCCCGCGGCATTTAAATAAAAATGTCCGCCGCTTTTTTCCGGCTTTTAAAAAAGCCGGAAAAGAGCGTCTAGACTGGCCCCGATCCTCCGGAAAAAGTGCCCTTTTCCGGAGGCTCTTATTCTTACTTCAAAGCGGCGGACATTTTTATTTAAATGCCGCGGGGGATATTTAAATCCCCCGCGGATTTCCCTACGACGACTCGTGAAATTTACATGCCCCTTCCGGAAAAGGGGCCAGTGTAGACGTAGCCATAGGGTTACCAGGTGTCTGGTACTGACCTGGACGGTTCGGTATTTTCGCCTCCTGCCCGGTAAAAAAATTCAGAAAATACCCAAAACCTGAAACGTCCCTGTGGTATTTTCTGATTTTTTCCTGGCCAGGAGGCGAACATCCCAGGTGCTTACCTGGTTCCACATGGGAGCTGTCCGACCTGGCGCAGGGAGGCTTAATAACTCTTGGGGTCCTTTTTTTTTTTGCTCAACAACTTTGGTCTCCCCCCTTTTTTTTCCTCAACAGAATTTTTCCCCGGTGTTTTTTTTGGAGGGGGAGGGAGTGGTTAGTATTTTTTGTTAAACCAGCTGGCAACCCTACACACCTGCTGCTTTCTATACCTCAGCCCTAGGCCTGGCCTGCTCCTCACATCAACGTCCCTTCGCCGGCTTTCACGCCTGTGTTATGCACACTCCCTGCGCTGCCCATACATTCTCACTTCCGTCTGCAGCTCCACCTGCACCCACACTGCAATCCCAGGCCTGGGCCTTCCCACCTCACCATCCCCCCAAGCCTGCCCTAGGCCCTGGAATCACTGGGCTTGCCGACCTACGGCGCACCCATTGCTGTCTGCCCACGCCAGCAGCTTGGCCTCAGAGCTCAGTGACACTCCAGGCCTAGAGCCCTCCTGCTCCAGCAGGCTGGCAGGGGCAGGCCAGGCCACTGCCGAAGTGGGCCCCAGCAGCCTTGCTCTGCCTGGTCATTGGAGGAACCCTGCGCCCCTTTGGGAGGTCAAACTGGGACTTTGGGAGGGGGGCACATTTGAAGTTCAGCTGCATTGCCCTGGGGGAGGGGAGCAGGAAGAGCAAGGGGCTGCCAGATCTTGGGTTCTCCAAAATTGTACTGACACTTGGGCAAGGTGTGGAGAGCCATAGATCGGGGCACAAAGCCGCCTCCCTGCAATGGGAGTCTGTGCAAAGGGGGCTGGCAGTATGGATGGAGCATGACCAGACACACGCAGGTGGCCTGGGCACATAGCAAAGGAGACTGAATCCTAGGTCAGTAGTGCTGGAAAATCCTTGCTGCCTGGTGGCTGCTGGCCGAGTGGATTACTGGGGACAGCCAGTTGCAGGAGTCACCAGAAAACACCACTTTGTTGACCCCTAAATGTTTCTTGGAAATGTGGCAGGTTCACCAGCCTTTCAAATGGAACTTGTCAGGCTCTGACGGACTGTCCGGTGTCCCACCAGGCTGCTGGGGCCCTCAAGCATCCAGGGTCAGAAGGCCTTTAAAAGTTGCCTGTGCCCCTGCTGCTGCTGTTCCAGTCCAGGCCCCTCAGCCATGTTTCCCATGCTAACACTGTTAGACTAGCACACAGGTGTAAATGAGACCGCAGCGCTGCCGGAATCAGGCCCTAGGGACATCTGGGTGGATTGTCTTTCCGGATCTCTACTGAAGGTGGTGCCAAAACACCAAACAACCCGCCAGTGTCTGTACCACGCCCAGAAGCAGTAGGTAGCTGCTGAAAGGGAGCGATGGGATTGTTAAAGCTGCAGGACAATTTCCATCTCGAGGGGAGGTCTCACTGGCGAAAAACCCAAAGCTTCCCTGGAAATGAACCGTGACATTGGATTTGCATTTCATAGAATCATAGAACCATAGAGCTGGAAGAGACCTCAGGAGGCATCAAGTCCAGCCCCTGCCCAAGGCAGGACCAATCCCAACTAAATCAACCCAGCCAGGGCTTTGTCAAGCTGACACTTAAACACCTCGGCTGTGTCTAGACTGGCCGCTTTTCCGGAAAAACTTGCCAGCTGTCGACACTGGCCGCTTGAATTTCCGCAAAAGCACTGACGATCTCATGTAAGATTGTCAGTGCTTTGGCGGGAATACTATGCTGCTCCCGTTCGGGCAAAAATCTTTTTCTGAAAAACGTTTGCGCAAGAGGGCCAGTGTAGACAGCAGAGATTTGTTTTCCACAAAAAAGCCCTGATCGCGAAAAAGTGCTTTTGCGGAAAAGCGTCCTGCCAATCTAGACGTGCTTTTCCGAAAATGCTTTTAACAGAAAACTTTTCCGTTAAAGGCATTTCCGGAAAATCATGCCAGTGTAGACGTAGCCCTCTAGGGATGGAGACTCCACTACTTCCCTAGGTAACCCATTCCAGTGCTTCACCACCCTCCTAGTGAAATAGCTTTTCCTAATATCCAACCTGGACCTCTCCCACCACAACTTGAGCCCATTGCTCCTTGTTCTGCCATCTGTCACTACTGAGAACAGCCTCTCTCCATCCTCTTTGGAACCTCCCTTCAGGAAGTTGAAGGCTGCTCTCAAATATCCCCTCACACTTCTGCAGACTAAATAGATCCAACTCCTTCAGCCTCTTCTCGTAGGTTATATGCTCCAGCCCCCTTATTTTGGTTGCCCTTCACTGGACCCTCTCCAATGCGTCCACTTCCTTCCTGTAACTGGGGCACAGAACTGGACACAGTACTCCAGATGTGGCCTCACCAAAGCCGAATAAAGGGGAATAATGACATCTCTGGATCGACTGGCAATGCTCCTCTTAATGCACCCTAATATGCCATTAGCCTTCTTGGCTACAAGGGCACACTGTTGACTCATCTCCAGCTTCTCATCCACTGTAACCCCCAGGTCCTTTTCTACAGAACTGCTACTGAGCTAGTTGGTCGCCAGCCTGTACCAATGCTTGGGATTCTTCCGTCCCAAGTGCAGGACTCTACACTTGTCCTTGTTGAACCTCATCAGATTTCTTGTGGCCCAATCCTCCAATTTGTCTAAGTCACTCTGGACTCTATCCCTGCCCTCCAGCGTATCTACCTCTTCCCCTAGCTAAGTGTTATCCACAAACTTGCTGAGGGTGCAATCCATCCCCTCATCCAGGTCATTAATAAAGATGTTGAACAAAACAGGTCCCAGAACCGAACCTTGGGGCACTCCACCCATTTCCCTGGCTGCTGGCCAGGTGCAGACGGGATTCAGATGTACAGAAGAAAAGCTCTTTGAAAAGCTCTCCTCTCCCCCTTCACATTTGTAGCAGAGCATCCTGGCTTAGATTGGACCCCTTGCAAAAAACCATAACAACCGACCATCCACGCTCCATTACACTACCCGGTCAGTTACAGCAAGAGCTGCCTGTTCCCGCTTCCTTGCTCTCTCAACAGCCTCCAGTTTGCCTGTCTCTCTCTGGCTGGAACGCACTGACTAGAAGTGACTAGACATTCCCAGGCCGGGACGCAGCAGCACTCCCTTTGGGCCGTGTGAACCAGCACAAGTATGTTTACACATGGATTGGGATGTGCTCCTGCTCTGGGATGGCTGGGCTTTCAGGCTGGGGAGGCAAGGGTTAATAGCAACTGCCCATCAGCCTCCCAAGCAGCTGTAGGGGAGAGGAAGTCGCTGGGGGCTGGATGGGTCAATAGCCTGGCTGGCACCTAGAGGGCAGCTGCTTCTGTAACCCACACACCTAGGGTGGGTCACAGTCCGGTGCAGTGGCACTTAGAACACAGATAAGATGGAGAGACCCCTACAGCATGGGCTGGGAGCCAGCTGACTTTCAGCGGAAAGGGTAAAGGCTCCTATACCAGGCTCCAGAGGTCCCAGGTTCAGATCCACCCCAGGCCCTGTGGGAGCCGTCTCAGCCATCCCGTGGATGGGTGCCAGAGTGGCCAGCAGGATTACTGGGGGCTGCGGGGTGGCAGCAGGCGTTGCCGCTCTCACACTCACCACAGGGCCAGGATACTGTTGCCATGGTGAAAGCACAGCAGGCTGGAAGAAGGCAGTGGGGCGGGGCAGGGCAGACCGCAGGGTTGCTCCAGCTCCTGCCGCCATGGTGAATTCAGGAGGGGGCGACCCTGCTGCTCCCCCACATCAGGCACCCAGAAACCCCCCGGCTCACATTGCTCAGGGAAGGGGGCTTCGGGCAAGGGGGCCAGTGATGGTGAAGCAGAGGCTGGAGGGGGTGGGACGGGGCAGTGCTGTATGGTGTGTGTGTGGGGGGGTTACCCTAGGCCCTGTGGTCCCCTAGGAAGTGCTCTGTACCTGGGTGTTCCTGGCCAGGCAGGAGCTGGGCGAGTGCTCATCTCCCATCTGTGCTGACCTCTCCCCTCTCTGCAGGCCCCTTTCCGAGTGGTGCTGGGCAGCCACAGTGGCTGCAGGGGGCCATGCTGGGGACAAGGCCTGTGAGAGATGAATACAGCAGCAGCTCCCAGCCTGCACCACCTTCTGCCTGGGCCACGCTGGCCACCACATCCCCCAGCAGGGGCGGATATAGGGCAGGGCGAGTGGGGCAGCCGTCCCGGGCCCCGTGCTTCAAGAAGCCCCGCGCATGCTCCATGTCAAAGGGGGGGGGCCCACAAAATTGTGCTGCCCTGGGCCCCGCAAAATCGTCATCTGCCCCTGTTCCCCAGCCTGGCTAGGACAGGCCCTCCCCAGCAGCGATGACTCCCACAGTGACACACCTCATTGCCCAGGCATGTCCTCTCCAGAGCTTCAGCCAAAAGGTCTCCTTCCCTCTGGTCACCCCTCCCCAGCATTGCTGAGAAAACCCCACAAGGAGGGTGCTGCCATAGGCAGGCATGATGCAGACACAGCCTCACTGCAGAGACTTTATTTAAAAGAGAGAGGAGTTCACCTGTGGAACTCACTGCTACTAGATATTACTGATAGGTAAAACTTGGCAGTTTCAAACTCCAACACACCATAGATAGTTATGGGAATGACAACAACATCCACAGTTCCACCACTGGATCAGAGTCAACAGCCCCATCACCAGACCCAGTGTTTCTGCTTCTCTTCCCACTTGATGACATGAACCCTTTGTCATCACCTACAACCCCCAACTTAAACCTGTCCAACACATTATCAATAAACTACAGCCTATATTGGAACAGGATACCATACTCAAAGAGGCTCTGGGAGACAAACCCATAGTCTCCTATAGACAACCACCTAACCTCAAGATGATTCTTACCAACCACCACAGGACATACCACACTAATACCAACCCTGGTACCTTCCCTTGCAACAAACCCCGTTGCCAGCTTTGTCCACATATTCATTCTGCTGATACCATTATTGGACCTAACCAAGTGAGTTATAAGATCAAGAACACATATTCCTGCGCATCCAGAAATATAATCTATGCTATCATGTGCCGAAAGTGTCCGTCTGCTATGTACATTGGACAAACATCTCAGACACTTCGCCAAAGGATTAATGCCCACAAAACAGATATCAGACAAGATCACAAAGAGAAAACAGTTTCTTGCCACTTTAACCAGAAAGGACACTCTCTAAATGACTTAGCCACCTGCATTCTGCTACAAAGACCTTTTACATCTGCACTTGAAAGGGAATCCTCTGAACTGTCATTCATGTTAAAATTCGACACTTCCAACAAGGACTTAACAAGAATTTGAACTTTCTCATCCATTACCAAGACAGTTTCCCCAATTATCACCTGTAATACCATTAACTCACAAACATCCCACTCTCCCTACCTTTAATATCAGCAATTCACAGACACTTACCTTCCTTCCTCCCCCTTCCCCCCCCCCACCCGCATCCCCCTTCTGTTCTGCAATGTGATTTGTCCTTTTCATATTTGTTCATTTTTTTAATTGTATCCTTTGGTATATATGGTTGTGACTACTTTCTTCCACTATTTGATCTGAGGAAGTGGGTCTGGCCCACGAAAGCTCATCATCTAATAAACCATCTTGTTAGTCTTTAAAGTGCTACATTGTCCTGCATTTTGCTTCAACTACCCCAGACTAACATGGCTACATTTCTATCACCTTTGGAGGCTGTGAGCTTGGGCAGTGAGTGAAGATAGGGCTGGGAGAGGAATGCTACTAGTCCCACCCCTTCTGCCTAGGCCCCGCCCTCTTACAGGAGCCAAGTCTTCTCACCTCCCGCCACAGCCTCAAGGGGAGGTGGCGCAGCATGCAGCCCCAGCTTCTCCAGCCCGGAGCACTGGAGAGGGAGGAGGCCACGTGGCCCCAGCCTGCCCGACCCTGGAGCACTGCGGAGGGAAGCCACGTGGCCCCAGCCTGCCAGATCCCGGAGCACTGGGGAGAGAGGCCACGTGGCCCCAGCCTGCCCGACCCTAGAGCACTGGGGAGAGAGGCCACGTGGCCCCAGCCTGCCCGACCCTGGAGCACTGGGGAGAGAGGCCACGTGGCCCCAGCCTGCCCGACCCTGGAGCACTGCGGAGGGAAGCCACGTGGCCCCAGCCTGCCCGACCCTGGAGCACTGGGGAGAGAGGCCACGTGGCCCCAGCCTGCCCGACCCTGGAGCACTGGGGAGAGAGGCCACGTGGCCCCAGCCTGCCTGACCCTGGAGCACTGCGGAGGGAAGCCACGTGGCCCCAGCCTGCCAGATCCCGGAGCACTGGGGAGAGAGGCCACGTGGCCCCAGCCTGCCCGACCCTAGAGCACTGGGGAGAGAGGCCACGTGGCCCCAGCCTGCCCGACCCTGGAGCACTGGGGAGAGAGGCCACGTGGCCCCAGCCTGCCCGACCCTGGAGCACTGGGGAGAGAGGCCACGTGGCCCCAGCCTGCCCGACCCTGGAGCACTGCGGAGGGAGGCCACGTGGCCCCAGCCTGCCCGACCCTGGAGCACTGCGGAGGGAGGCCACGTGGCCCCAGCCTGCCCGACCCCGGAGCACTGGGGAGAGAGGCCACGTGGCCCCAGCCTGCCCGACCCCGGAGCACTGGGGAGAGAGGCCACGTGGCCCCAGCCTGCCCGACCCCGGAGCACTGGGGAGAGAGGCCACGTGGCCCCAGCCTGCCCGACCCCGGAGCACTGGGGAGAGAGGCCACGTGGCCCCAGCCTGCCCGACCCCGGAGCACTGGGGAGAGAGGCCACGTGGCCCCAGCCTGCCCGACCCCGGAGCACTGGGGAGAGAGGCCACGTGGCCCCAGCCTGCCCGACCCCGGAGCACTGGGGAGAGAGGCCACGTGGCCCCAGCCTGCCCGACCCCGGAGCACTGGGGAGAGAGGCCACGTGGCCCCAGCCTGCCCGACCCCGGAGCACTGGGGAGAGAGGCCACGTGGCCCCAGCCTGCCAGATCCCGGAGCACTGCGGAGGGAAGCCACGTGGCCCCAGCCTGCCTGACTCTGGAGCACTGCGGAGGGAAGCCACGTGGCCCCAGCCTGCCCGACCCCGGAGCACTGGGGAGAGAGGCCACGTGGCCCCAGCCTGCCTGACCCTGGAGCACTGGAGAGGGAGGAGGCTACATGACCCCAGCCTGCCAGACCCTGGAGCACTGGGGAGAGAGGCCACGTGGCCCCAGCCTGCCCGACCCCGGAGCACTGGGGAGAGAGGCCACGTGGCCCCAGCCTGCCCGACCCCGGAGCACTGGGGAGAGAGGCCACGTGGCCCCAGCCTGCCCGACCCCGGAGCACTGGGGAGAGAGGCCACGTGGCCCCAGCCTGCCCGACCCCGGAGCACTGGGGAGAGAGGCCACGTGGCCCCAGCCTGCCCGACCCCGGAGCACTGGGGAGAGAGGCCACGTGGCCCCAGCCTGCCCGACCCCGGAGCACTGGGGAGAGAGGCCACGTGGCCCCAGCCTGCCCGACCCTGGAGCACTGGGGAGGGAGGAGGCCACGTGGCCCCAGCCTGCCCGACCCCAGAGCACTGGGGAGAGAGGCCACGTGGCCCCAGCCTGCCCGACCCCGGAGCACTGGGGAGAGAGGCCACGTGGCCCCAGCCTGCCAGATCCCGGAGCACTGCGGAGGGAAGCCACGTGGCCCCAGCCTGCCTGACTCTGGAGCACTGCGGAGGGAAGCCACGTGGCCCCAGCCTGCCTGACTCTGGAGCACTGCGGAGGGAAGCCACGTGGCCCCAGCCTGCCAGATCCTGGAGCACTGGGGAGAGAGGCCACGTGGCCCCAGCCTGCCTGACCCTGGAGCACTGGAGAGGGAGGAGGCTACATGACCCCAGCCTGCCAGACCCTGGAGCACTGGAGAGGGAGGAGGCCACGTGGTCCCAGCCTGCCCGACCCCGGAGCACTGGGGAGAGAGGCCACGTGGCCCCAGCCTGCCCGACCCCGGAGCACTGGGGAGAGAGGCCACGTGGCCCCAGCCTGCCCGACCCCGGAGCACTGGGGAGAGAGGCCACGTGGCCCCAGCCTGCCCGACCCCGGAGCACTGCGGAGGGAGGAGGCCACGTGGCCCCAGCCTGCCCGACCCCGGAGCACTGGAGAGGGAGGAGGCCACGTGGCCCCAGCCTGCCCGACCCCGGAGCACTGGGGAGAGAGGCCACGTGGCCCCAGCCTGCCCGACCCCGGAGCACTGGAGAGGGAGGAGGCCACGTGGCCCCAGCCTGCCCGACCCTGGAGCACTGGAGAGGGAGGAGGCCACGTGGCCCCAGCCTGCCCGACCCTGGAGCACTGGGGAGAGAGGCCACGTGGCCCCAGCCTGCCCGACACTGGAGCACTGGGGAGAGAGGCCACGTGGCCCCAGCCTGCCTGACCCCGGAGTACTGGGGAGAGAGGCCACGTGGCCCCAGCCTGCCCGACCCTGGAGCACTGGAGAGGGAGGAGGCCACGTGGCCCCAGCCTGCCCGACCCTGGAGCACTGGGGAGAGAGGCCACGTGGCCCCAGCCTGCCCGACCCTGGAGCACTGGGGAGAGAGGCCACGTGGCCCCAGCCTGCCTGACCCCGGAGTACTGGGGAGAGAGGCCACGTGGCCCCAGCCTGCCCGACCCTGGAGCACTGGAGAGGGAGGAGGCCACGTGGCCCCAGCCTGCCCGACCCCGGAGCACTGGGGAGAGAGGCCACGTGGCCCCAGCCTGCCCGACCCCAGAGCACTGGGGAGAGAGGCCACGTGGCCCCAGCCTGCCCGACCCCGGAGCACTGGGGAGAGAGGCCACGTGGCCCCAGCCTGCCCGACCCCGGAGCACTGGGGAGAGAGGCCACGTGGCCCCAGCCTGCCCGACCCCGGAGCACTGGGGAGAGAGGCCACGTGGCCCCAGCCTGCCCGACCCCGGAGCACTGGGGAGAGAGGCCACGTGGCCCCAGCCTGCCCGACCCCGGAGCACTGGGGAGAGAGGCCACGTGGCCTGCACCTTTCCGGCCCACAGGACAGGGCTCAGGGGCAGCTCACTCCGCCCACCTGTACTGTTACAGCAGGGGTTCTGGGGGCTGGTTGTGGCAGGGCCAGGCTGGTTGTTTGGGAAGAGCCGCCCCTCCCATCCCCTCACACACCCGCCGCCCACGCCTGGCAGGCTGGAGGATGCTGGCACTAGGCGGGATTAGCAGTCACAGCAGCAACTCCTCTGCTCTCGGTCCCGTCTCTGCTCGCGGTTGCTGGGGCGGCTACGCCACGACCCCGGTGCCCAGGACCAGCACCAGCAGCAGGCCCACGTGGCCGTAGAACAGTGACGAGGCCAGGGATGGTTGTGATGCGAAATCTAAACAAAGAAATGCGATGGGTCAGTCTCTGTAGGGGCACCCTGGGGCATGGCGGGGGCTGGGTTACCCGGGGGTTGAGCAAACAGGGCTGGGCCCGGGCAAGACTGTGCCAGCCCAGGCGCCGGTGTCTCCTTTGGGGAATTGGAGTCAGTTCCGCCCATGCGCCCTCCGTCCCGGGAGCTCGGTGCTTGAGGGCTCCGACACGGAACAGGAGGAGGAAAGGGCGGTGAGGGGGCTCAAACCTGCCCCTCAGTTCCTCCATTTCCGTCCCCTTCTCTGCCGGATCCTCCCCACAAGCAGCTCATCAAGCAACACTACAGATGTGACCCCTTCCCCGGCCCTGCCATGCTGAGGTTCCAGACCCTCCCCTTGGGCCCTCCCCCAGGCCGGAGCCTCCTCAGAGCAAAGACGGGGGCAGGAGCAGCTCGCCATGCTGGGCAGCCCTTCACTGGCGAGGGGGTTACCTGGACACAGCTCCATGGAGGAGACGGTCCTGGAGCTGTTACTCGCGGGGTGCCGGGCTGTGCAGGTGACGGCCGGGAGATCCTCGAAAGGTCTGAGAGAGAATTGTAGAACAGGTCCGGTGGATACGACCGCCCCGCGGGGGCCCCGAGTCCAGGTGTAGCCTACGTTTCCCCCTCGCTCCCTGGCAATGCAGCGCAGCGTGTAGTTACAGGCTCCGTGGGCACAGCGCACTGAGTCGCAAATGATCATAGTCTCCGGCACTTGCTCTGCACGGGAAGGACAGAAGCAGGATAAACCCCTGGCGCGACTTCCTAGCCACTGCAGGGAGCCACTGGAGGAAGCTGAGTTGAGGTAGCCCTCTGCATCTGGGGTGGGTGGAGCAACTGACCAGTCCAGAGACGCTTGATCAATGGACCAGTCAAAACTGGTCACATATCGTCAAAAATAGTGTAAAGCATGGATAGATCGGCACAGGAGCACCGGGAACAAAGCAAGGTAAGACCTCATGGTCTCCAGCAGGCTGAGCCTTAGAGATCTCTGCTCAATTTCCAAAACAAAACCCCCTCGTTACTGAACTGTACGCCAATGCATTGGGGTTTGCATTTTTATGAGTTAAAATAACTGAAGCTGGAAACAAGGAAAGACTAATGATTGCCATGACCTTTACCAGCGACATTCGGTCACCACTGACAAGGGAATGGCATCCAAGACCGAACAGTTACAAAAGCAAAGGAAAATGAAATGGAAATAAAAGAACCAAAGGAATACAAACAAATAACAGAAGTTTTCAGGGGGGTAAATTAGAAAGGCCAAGACACAAAATGAGCACAAATTAGCTAGAGACAAAAAGGATAACAAGAAAATATTCAATAAATATATAAGAAGCAAAAGGAATGTAAGCAGAGGCTGAACTGCTGCTTGCTATCAGCCAGCTAAAAGCAGGGGTGGGTGCGCCCGCTACAGGGCTACGTCTAGACTGGCATGATTTTCTGCAAATGCTTTTAACGGAAAAGTTTTCCGTTAAAAGCATTTGCGGAAAAGAGCGTCTAGATTGGCACGGACGCTTTTCCGCAAAAGCACTTTTTGTGGAAAAGCGTCCATTCCAATCTAGACGCGCTTTTGCGCAAAAAAGCCCCGATAGCCATTTTCGCGATCAGGGCTTTTTTGCAGAAAACAAATCTGAGCTGTCTACACTGGCCCTTTTGCGCAAAAGTTTTGTGCAAAAGGGACTTTTGCCCAAACGGGAGCAGCACAGTATTTCCACAAAAAGCACTGATTTCTTACAACAGGAAGTCAGTGCTTTTGCGGAAATTCAGTGGCCAGTGCAGACAGCTGGCAAGTTTTTCCGGAAAAACTGGCCAGTCTAGACACAGCCGTACAGTCTATAGCTTTGGAGGTGTGACTTAGCCCTGTGTTTGTTTTGCAGCAGGTTAGTTTATATGACTCTACAAGGCAGGGCGCTGGGGACCCAAGCTGGCAGGAAAAACAGGCTAAGTGAGGATCTCAGCACATGGGTAGTAGTTCAAGGGGTGTCCTAAATTGTCACGGTGGTATTGTCTGTCTTAAGCTGTCTCGATGTCTGTCTCGATGTCAGGATGGCGGTCGGTTTCTAGCGGAGTGCCCCAAGGTTCGGTTCTAGAACCGGTTTTGTTCAATATCTTTATTAATGATCTGGATGAGGGGATGGATTGCACCCTCAGCAAGTTTGCAGATGACACTAAGCTGGGGGGAGAGGTTAAGGGCAGAGATAGGGTCCAGAATGACTTAGACAAATTGGAGGATTGGGCCACAAGAAATCTGATGAGGTTCAACAAGGACAAGTGTAGAGTCCTGCACTTGGGACGTGTGAGGGGGTCACTCACCACCGTAGCGGGGGTCCGTCATCTGTCCCCGGAATCAGTCCATTCCGCCCGCACAGGCCTCCGCTCACGTGGCGTTTCCCCTCTGGAATCTTCTAGTCGCGTTGCTCTCTTCGCCACACTGCCCTCCGGCAGTGCCCAAGTCACTCGCTCTGAGCCTCCCTTCCGGGGGTTTGGTGTCTCTCCAGCAGGCCTGTCCACAGGCCTAGCAGGCTGGCCGATTGGCTGTCCGAGCCCCTGGCCCAGCCTAACTCTCTAGCCCTGCCCTAGCTCCAGAGAGCGTCCTGCTCCCTCGGCAGCCAGGCTCACAGCCTTGACGCAGGCCTAGCAGGCTGGCCGATTGGCTGTCCAAGCGTCCTGGCCCAGCCTGACTCTCTAGCCCTGCCCTAGCTCCAGAGAGCATCCTGCTCCCTCGGCAGCCAGGCTCACACTGCCTTGGCTGAAGCAGCCCTGCCCTTTTATAGCCCCCAGCTGGGCCTTAATAGGCCAATGCCGCCCAGCTGGGCTGAACTCCCCCCCGGCCTGCTCCAGGCTGGGGTTTGGCTCTTAAGGGGCCAGTACAGGGCAGCTGCCCTGTTACACACCCTCCCCCTTAAATATCTCCGGGGGGGGGGGGTTTCCCTGCTGCCTGCCCTGTTCCGCAAGCCCCAGCCCCCATCTCGCTATGAGGCAGGGCCACAGTTCCCGGCGTGTCCATATCAAGTCCTCCTCCCGGAGTGAACCCGGGACGGCCCGGCCGGGGGTGAGGGGGGGGGGAGGGGGCGCAGGCCCACCCGTCTCACTGCGCCCCGGCCCAGGGACCCTGAGTGCAGCCGCGTCGCTGCGATTGGCTCAGTCCGGGCCTTGCTGGCCGTGGCGGCTCTCCCGCCTGAGCGATCCCTGGGCCCCTTCTTCTCCCCCCCTTCCCGGGTACCTGTTCCTCTGAGGGCTCGTCGGGCTGTCGCGCTGTCCCAGTCATCCTAGTAGGGTCCGGGTGGCCCACTCCAGGGGTCCAGGGTTGGGTCCTGCGAGGTCCCGCCGGTGGGTCGGCCGCGGCGTTCCAGCACCCATCGGGGATCGAGCTGGTCCAGCCCATCGGGGTCGTCCTCGGGATCCAGGGGTGCTCCGGCCGCTGGTCTGGGCCAGGTCTCCGTGCCCCAGTCTGGGGCGTTTCGGCCGGCCTCCAGGAACTCAGCTGGGTGCCGCCCAGCCCGGACCTCGGCCTCCCCGGGCAGGAGTTTGGGGTCTGCCTCCAGCTCCTCCAGCGGCTGGGCCCTGACTGCCCTCTCCCGCCGTCTTCTTATCCTCCCCGCCCCACCCTCTGGGTTCCGGCCAGGTGACGGGGTGGGGTCCGCCTCCGCCCACCCGGGTGTCCTGAGGGGTTCCTCCTCCTCTGGGTCAGTGGGCGGCCAGTCCGCCCTGCTACTTGCCCTCCCCCACAAGTCCAGGTCCCCCACCTCGGGATTGGATCCCGGCTCCTCGGCCAGGCGGGACAATGCGTCCGCATTGGCGTTGGCTTTGCCTGCCCTGTGGCGTATGGAGAACACATAGGGTTGAAGGGCTAAATACCACCTCATGAGGCGGCTATTGGTGTCCCGCATAGTGTGTAGCCACTTTAGCGGGGCATGGTCTGTCCATAGCGTAAACTCCCCCCCTAGCAGGTAGTACCTTAGGGCTTCAACCGCCCATTTGATCGCCAGGGCCTCTCTTTCTATTACGGAGTACTGGCGTTCTCGGGGAAACAGCTTACGGCTGATAAAGACCACCGGATGCTCTTCTCCATCGACTTCCTGGGAGAGTACGGCGCCCAGCCCAGTGGCGGAGGCGTCTGTCTGTAGACAAAAAGGTTTATCGAAGTCTGGGCTAAGCAAAACGGGCTCGCTACACAGGACTTCTTTAAGTTGTTGAAAGGCCGAGTCACACTCTGTGTCCCACCTCACTCTCTGAGGTTTGTCCTTTGTGAGCAGAGAGGTGAGCGGCGCCGCTATGCTAGCAAATTGGGGAACAAATCGGCGGTAATACCCCGCCAGTCCCAGAAATTGTCGGACCTTCCTTTTCATGGTCGGTGTGGGGTAACTTCGTATGGCCTCTACCTTCCCCACCAGGGGCCGGACTAGCCCACGCCCCAAACGATACCCCAGATAGGTGGTCTCTTGCACGCCGATTTTACACTTTTTGGGGTTGGCCGTGAGACCCGCGTCGCGGAGCGTCCGTAACACGGCCGCCACTTGGTTTATGTGGTCCTCCCAGTCGCGACCATAGATGACCACGTCATCCAGGTAAGCTGCGGCATATTCCAGATGAGGGGCGAGCAGGCGATCCATCATCCGCTGAAAGGTGGCGGGTGCCCCATGGAGGCCGAATGGCATGCGCACGAAGTGGAAGAGCCCGGACGGGGTGGTGAACGCTGTCTTCTCCTGGGACTCCCGATCCAGCGGGATCTGCCAATAGCCCTTGGTCAAGTCGAGGGTTGTTATGAACTTGGCTTTTCCCAGGCGCTCCAGCAGTTCATCCGTCCGGGGCATCGGATAGGCGTCAAACTTCGATATCGCGTTCACCTTTCGAAAGTCGATGCAAAACCTAATGCTTCCATCTGGCTTAGGGACCAACACGACTGGGCTCCTCCACTCACTTCTGGATCGCTCGATCACTCCCAGCTCCAACATGGTGCGAACCTCTTGTTCCACGACGTCGCACATCCGTCGGGGAAGAGGTCGGTTTCCCTCGCGAACAACCTGTCCGGGCGGGGTTCGGATGGTGTGCGTTATCACCGAGGTTCGGCCCGGACGCGAAGTAAAGGTCCTGGTGAACGTTTCGATGAGCACCTGGGCTACCCGCCGTTGGTCCTTAGACAGGGTATCCGCGAGCTGGGGTATCTCCTCCTCCTTGGCGTCAGGGACCCGGGGACCTAACACGGGCTCCGACGGGTAGGGCGCGACCAACATGCCTTCTCGCCCTCGCCAAGGTTTGAGGAGGTTCACGTGGTAGATTTGGTTTTTCCTTCGCCGGTCTGGCTGATGAATTTCATAGGTAACCGGGCCCACTCGTCGGGAGACCTCATACGGCCCCTGCCAGCGGGCCAGCAATTTTGACTCCTCTGAGGGGAGTAACAGCAACACCCGATCCCCGGGTTCAAACACTCTTTCCTGGGCCCCCCGGTTATACGCTCGCTCCTGCGCTTCCTGGGCCGCCTGTATGTTTTCTTGAGCCAAGGCCCCCACCTGCGTGAGTCTCTCCTGAAGCCGGAGTACGTACTGCAGAAGCCCAACCGAGGAGGAGGGGGTCCGTTCCCAGGTCTCTCTGACCAGATCGAGGACGCCCCGAGGTCGTCTGCCGTACAGGAGCTCGAAGGGGGAAAATCGAGTGGAGGCCTGTGGCACCTCCCGCACCGCCATCAAGAGCAAGGGGATGAGCTGGTCCCAGTGCTTCATGTCCGGTGGCGGAAATCTTCTCAGCATCCCCTTCAGGGTGCGGTTGAACCGCTCTACCAGCCCGTCGGTTTGGGGGTGGTAGACGGAGGTCTGTAGTTTGTGAATACCCAGGAGGTCGCAGACCTGACGCAGCAACCGGGAGGTAAAGTTCGTTCCTTGGTCGGTCAGTAGTTCCCGAGGTAGCCCCACCCAGGCAAAAATCCTCACCAACTCATTCGCGATCGTGCGGGCACGGGTGTTTCGAAGGGGGACGGCCTCAGGGAACCGGGTTGCATAGTCCATGATCGTTAAAATATATCGAAATCCCGCCGCGCTCCGCGGAAAGGGCCCCACTATGTCCAAGGCGATCCTTTCGAAGGGGGTCCCTACCACAGGCAAAGGGACGAGGGG